>NC_084823.1:56851617-57151617 GCF_958449725.1 Rosa rugosa
AATACTTTTTACTATACTACCCTTAACAATCTTAACCATTAATGTTTATCTTAAATCTCTAATTATTAACAGTTACTTAGGCTCTAGTGAATAATTTTTAATTTAATACAAAATTATTTATTTATATTCAAATTAAAAATAAAAAAAATTAAAAACTATAAACTAAATAAAATTCATATCTCAATCTCCTGGAAACTATAGCTCATAAGTCATAACTATCTCAAAAAAAAAAAAAAAAAGTCTAAAATCATGATTTTCACTCAAAAATGTGGACCACACGATTTTTGGCTAAAGTTGTATGTTCTCATTTTCTCACCAAACTTTTCTCACATTCAAATAATAATTTTTAAACACTTCTCAAACTGATGGAACTCAAATATCAAGACTCAATTTTCTTTTTTATTGATTTTTAAAAATTAAAAATAATAAAATTCAAAAGAAAAAATTTTGTTAGCAGTTTCGGTGTTTTGTTAATTGGAAAAATATGCTCTACGAATGATAAGTTTATGAAACATGAGAATTTCAAGAAAAAATAGTATTAACAAGGTTATTTCGTTATGTCATTGTATTTCACGATTGTTATCATAACATCTCACAACGAGCCAACCATACAAAAGAATTTTTATGTTAATACAAATTCTCATTAATAAAGCATGATATATAGAATGTGGTCCAATTGACCGAATACTGAAATCCCGACATCCCGTAGAAAATTTTCTTTTTCCTAATTTTATGCAAGGAAGGAAAAAAAATAAAGGAAAATGCAATGCACGCGCGTTAATAGGAGCGTTCATCATACCAACACCCGCGGGAATTTCAATTAAATTTGGCGGTAAAACAATTTCATCAAAATGCAGCGTGGCAATCTCCCATTTGCTCCTCTTCCCGCCATTTTCTCCAACATTAAGCCCCCAATTTTTCCTCATTTCATTAATCCAGAGAACCCAAAAACCCTAGAAATTGAAAAACCCCAACAAGCAAAATGGGCATCAAAGATCTCCTCAGATTCATCAAACCCTACATTCAAATCATTCATATCAAGAAATACGCCGGCAAACGAGTAAGTTTTCAATCCCAAGTTTTGATTTTTAACCTTCTCAGGTTGATTTTGAATTGGGTCACTCACTTAGATTGGAAATGTGGGTTTTGTGAATTGATTTCAGGTGGGCATTGATGCCTATTCATGGCTTCACAAAGGAGGTATTAAAGTTTTGTTCTTTACTGCTTTGTTTTTTACTTCAGTTGGGTAATGGAATTTTCATTTCAATTTTTTTTTTTTTTTCAAATTTGTTTGGCAGCATATTCATGTAGCATGGAGCTGTGTATGAATTCGAATAGCGAAAGGAGATTGAAATACATTGACTATTTTATGCACCGGATACATATGCTTCAACACCATGAGATAACCCCAGTGGTGGTTTTTGATGGTGGCAATGTGCCATGTAAGGCTGCCACTGGGGATGAACGCCACAGGCAAGTTTGTTTATTATTTTTTTTTTCCGTACATTAGTGCTTTGATTTTTTTCGCCTACTTGTTCATTTTTGTGAAACAGTGTTTGTGTTCTTAATCCGAAATGTTATCACTGATTCAGGAGAAGGAAGAAATTTCATGATTTGGCAATGGAAAAAGTAGAAGAAGGGAATGTTAGAGCTGCCACCGAGCTCTTTCAGGTATATATTCAATGTTATTCAGCAGTTGTACTGCATAGTACAGCATATGTCATTATATGCTATTAGCTTTACTCTTCTTCTAGCCAAGTTCATATTGGAAATTGATTTGGGTTTGCGACATTTGGAGATAGTGGCTTAACTAGAAATTATGTATTACTTCTCATCCATTTTTGTATTCATTGCTTGGTTTTGAAGATTACAATAATTGGACTAGTTCTAAAGAATCCTGATTTATAAACTTGTCGACTTATAGTGATTGCAGTTTCATTTAAACATACCCAGTTGTTCATGTTTGTCAACTCATGACTCTATGGAGAGTCCAGAAAGCATGTTAGGAATATCGAATGCGGTTCAGAGTTTTATGGATTTTATAATTGGATACTATTTCCTGCCCATTGTCTATCTGATTATCTAATCTGTTTGTTTATCATTGTAGAGGGCGGTGAGTGTAACTCCATCTATGGCACATGAGCTGATAAAGGTAATTACTTTCTACTTTTCTAGGTTTATTTCTTACTTTTTGTAAAGTTTGAATTCAATTGTCATACCATTGCCTTTTCATTCGTATTTCTGGAATCGAACCGAACCTCATCCACTTGATGCATATTCTTGTCTGGTCATTCTGTTCGTATCATCAGAGCTCATTGCCTTTTTATTTATCTTTAACCACAAGTAATTTCTCCACTGTTGGCCTTCCAGATTCTGAGATCCGAGAACATTGAATTTGTTGTAGCTCCATATGAGGCTGATGCGCAGCTAGCATACCTGGCCAGTCTTGAAGCAGAAAAGGGTGGAATTGCAGCAGTCATCACTGAGGATAGTGATCTAGTGGCATATGGCTGCCAAGCTGTAAGAACTTCCACAAAAATTTGATACGGTGCTGATGGAGGTTCAATGCTCTCTTTTTTGACTTCATTTTCATCATATATTATTGAACTTTGCTGGTCTTTTGTTTGTCTTGATTTGCATTGGTTACAAACAGATAATCTTTAAGATGGACCAATTTGGCAATGGTGACGAGTTACTGCTGGACAATGTTTTTAATCAAGTGGACCGCACACCTTCCTTCCAAAATTTTGACCTTGAATTATTTACAGGTTAGTTCAATGTCATGCTAAGCCTTTCTCTATATGAATGTGTTTTCAGTGACAATGTCTATGAGCTATGTTGCTGTAACCCACAAACCATCAATCTGAAAAAGTTACAAGATGTTACGACATAACCTACTTTTGTATAATCAACTCCTATGTCTCAAATAGCTTCACACAGTATGTTTTCTTTATAAAAGGTTGTCCTTCTTTCCTCCCAAATTTGTCTTTAGAGTTTTTTTTTTCCTTTTTTTTTTTTTTTTTTTTTTTAAGTTATGTAAACATGCTTTTCATTTCAGGACAATACAATGTATCTCAGTAGCTCAAATATGCATTTTCAATGTATGAACCAGTTTATTATTTGGCATTATTGCAGGTATGTGTGTCTTGGCTGGCTGTGATTTCCTTCCATCTGTTCCTGGAATTGGGATTGGTAAAGCTTATGCCTTGGTTTCTAAGTATCAAAACTTAGATCGCGTAAGTATGCTTTCAGCTTCTTAATAATGTTGACAAAAATATTGAAGATGTAGTATGTATTGATACAGCAGACATACAAATAAAGGAGGAATACTTGAGACCTATATACATTCCTTTCGCAACCATTTATTGGCATGAACTTAAATCTGGAGTGCATAAATTTAATGTAGGTGCAGTTTTCTGTATTGTGCCTTTACTTAGGCATCATGTTCATGAATATGTATTGCATCTCAACAGGAGAGATTTTATTGAGGGCAGATAATATCAACTGTTTGTAACCTTATACATTGTAAGGGACTTTACTTGATCTCTATTTTCTAGACATTGTACTGTGGTGAGTTTCATGATATAATGCTGAAGAAGGACTAACGACAGGCTTAAAATTTTTGGGGGCAATGACATATAGCCATATGGCCATTTTTGTTTTCTTATAACTTTATTCTTTATTTATTTATTTTTGCTTTCTTGTTCTTTTAGAACTGTGATCATGTCTCATGTTTCATTTTTTGGTTGCAGGCTTTATCAGTTTTGAAATTGCAGAAGGGCAATCAAATGCCTGAAGATTACCCCAGATCTTTCAGAGAAGCAGCTGCAGTTTTCCAGCATGCTCAAATGTGAGTAATATTAGAATAGCTTACTTTAGTGATAAGGCTTCAAACTTTTGGTGTTTTTTTCATTACTGATTCCTGGCACCTTATTTGCATTCATACAGATACGACTCTGACAAGAAAATTGTCAAGCATATGAGACCCATACCACAAGAGCTTGTGGAGTCCCTTGATGGAGAACTTGATTTCCTTGGACCGTATCTTTTTTTTATTTATCTCTTGTTGTTTCCAGGTTAAATTTATTCTTACCTACAAGGTTTGCCTGTTTCATATCACATTTGTTTTCCTTGACCACAAATTGAACTAGAGAAATCCCTTCATCAATAGCCATTGCAATTGCTGAAGGAAAATTGGACCCTTTAAGTATGGAGGCCTTTGATCATTTCCCCAGTTCCAGTTCTAGACATCGGTCAGATCCCATTAAGAGCCAAATTACTCATCACTTTCAGAGATCTGAGACTGCTACTGTATCTGCACAAGTCAGTAGCTTTGTGGCCTTTTCCCATAAAACCAGAAAACAAGATATTACTACGCCTACAGGCAAGTTTCTTTTATGTCCTCCCATCACATAAACTCTGTTTGAAGGCTTCTTAGCATCATGACATTTTCTGTTTTTGACTCATACTCCGAACTCTATATATGCAGACTCAAACACTGAAACTTCATGCATGTCTTTACTTTTTACATTAGGAGTATTATTATGAACTTGTGTATATATGGACAACCAAAGATATCCGTGTGCAAGTTTTTGCATATGTGTATAGCATCTAAATTATACAACAAACGTAGTTAAACCTGTTCTTAACCAATGTATAAGGTTCTTATTGCATGTCTTACAACGGTGACATTCTGCTGTACAGAAAAGCAGAATCCAGTTTTAGATGAAAATAAGTATTTGAATGAAGCTGCAGCACTTGGAAAACTAATTGTTCCTTCGACAAAGAATGAAGTCACAGAAAGTACCACAGCTCCCAACAATATCCCCTTGAAGGTTCGTGCCAGCAATCCTTTCAAGAAAAGGAAACAGGAAACCAACTTGGATCAAATAGGTTGCAACACGAAGCAAGTTTCAATTGCAAGTGATGTAGTGATATTGGATACCTTGTGTGCCTCCACCAGTAACGTATCTTCAATAGTTATCGATGATAGCCCCAGAAAAAGAAAAAATGATATTCACTTGGATGACATAGAGAGTGAGAGCAGTCAGGAACAGGTTTCTGTGGTGACAAGCACACAGATAGAATCTTCAGACATACTGACTTCAGAATCTCAGGAAAGTGTAAATTCTAAGCTATCCAAGCAAAAGAGGATGGTGAAAAATGACAAGTTGAAGAGAAACAGCTGTTCAACAAATAAAAAAGGCAGTATCTTGAATTTCTATTCACCTGTATGATTTATAATTCTTTAATGAATTATATTTGTATTCTCTTAGATTCTTTTTGGAGACTACTAGCTACATTGATCGAGCTAATTCTTCGTTCATTCAAGTTTTCTGGAATAGTACCTTGGAAAGGCTGATCTATGAGAAAATCATGATAGTATTTCCAAGCTAATCATTACTTTTTATATATTTAATTTATCAACAATACAGTGACAAGTTTGAGAAGCTGCTCCCAACCAACCCAAATTAACCAAAGTAAACTAGTGTTGAACCAAGGAACTGTTCAATTCGATTTGACATTTCTTTATTTGAGTATTACATAGCCAGGGACTTGGAACAAAAGAAAAGGGTTGCATATCCATAGGCAAATTAGGCTTCCCAGAAAACAGCCGGGCATGTGTATGCTTTTTCCTTTGAGACTAGCTACTTGAGATCTCATCATGTATCGAACAACTGAGAAGTTTCATTTCTGACTACAACAAAGACGAAGATGGCACAGGTCCTAGGACACTTTTCCCTGTTTATTAACCACAGCTTTGTTCTATCTCTTGTCCTGTTTAAGTTAAACCACAAGCTTTGTCCTAGTTGAAAACGTTGAGTTTGACAGGTTCCAGACTCCCACATCGGAAAAAGAGTGAAAGCAAGTGACGAGTACCCATATAAAATACACAGAAAGCAGGAGAATTGCTTACTTACCTGGACGGGGTTAATGGGCGATCAAGAAGACCTATAGCCTAGGCTTGTGACCTCCATTGCACTACGGAGGGGTGCCTGCCTATGGTCTCCCCAATGAGGGAGAGCCAACGTCATAATTTGTGTTAGGAGGGGCCTGCGTTCGCGCGGCCCCTCGCAATTCTAGTGTAAACTTTTCTTCCCTCTTAGTGCGCATGTGTTGAACCATAGTGTATAAATTGAGAAGGCAATTGTAGTATAAACTTTTCTTCCCTCTTAGTGCATGTGCTGAACCATAACGTATAAATTGAGAACTTTTCTTCCCTCTAAGTGCATGTGCTGTACCATAATGTATAAATTGAGAACTTTTCTTCCCTCTTAGTGCATGTGCTGAGAAGGACGGTAGGGTAGAAAAGCAGAATGTCTTTCATAGCCAGCAAAGACAAACTAGTTTTATTATCAGTGCTCTTTAACAGCTCGACATGAAGTCTATCCTAATGCTTCTTTTTGGTAAGAAGTTTCTTGAACCAGTAGGCTGACATCTTTGGGTATCTCTTGAGGGTGGTGAAGTCAACATAGACTATGCCAAACCTTGAAGTGAAACCCGATCTCCATTCGAAGTTGTCGAGCAATGACCAAGCAAAGTAGCCTACCACATTGGCTCCCTCATCAACTGCCTTCTTCAGTTGCTCCAAATAGCTTCTGTAGAAGTTGATCCTATTGGTATCGTGCAATGCCTTTGGAAGCGTCTGGTTTCCGGGGTTATCCATGCCTGCAAATCAAACAACATGAATTGGGGAACTGCTGGAAAGGAAAAACAAAATGAAGAGAAGAGGATGAGGCTTTTGTAGAGTAAGTACCGTTTTCGGATAAAATCACAGGCGGGTTCCCATAATGCTCTTTTATGTAGGTTACACACTTGTACATACCCCATGGTACTTGGTAGAGCCAAGAAGAGTATGCCTGCAAAATGCTAAATTTATGATCATACATCAAAACGAAACGAGTGAATTAAAGACTTCGAAGTGAAAGCAATTTATGTCTGACTGGATTGTAGTTTACCCTAGGACCAATGGGCACTCCATTCTTCTCAACTGCAAAATTCATGACAGATACATATGAGTGATGACTGATGACCATATCATTCAAGTAAAATTCTCCATCTTAGATAAAGAGGAGACCATCTTACAAGCAAATCCTGCATTCCAGTCATTTTGGTATCCCAAGGCATTTGGTTTTGTTTTGTTTTGATGTGGATCATATATGTAATAAGCTGCATACTGGTTGATGCCTACAAAATCCATTGAGCCCTTCACCATCTTAACCTCCTCTTTAGTAAACTTAGGTAGCCTATTGCCAACAATATTTTGGATTGTTTTCGGATACTCCCCATATACAATCGGATGAATGAACCTATTAAAAAACCAATCCGACAGCATAAGGTGTTAACTCTGTAATAGAGCTCTAAATTGCATCAAAAGCTTGAATTATTACCATCCAACGTGAAAGTCTCTTGCCCTTTGAGCTGCATATCTGTCGGCCTTTGATCTGGTAAGAGGCTCATACCAGTGAAAATCCAAGACAATACCAATCCTTCCTTTTTGTGTTTTCTGAAAAATGCACATACCTCAGCATCACCTAATCAATACCAAATTTTCTCTCTCATGAATCAAACTGTGGTCAATACATTTTCCCTCACCTGATACTTTTCGCGGTATCTCTGAACAGCAGCTGCATGTGACAAAATCAAATGATGAGCAGCAATGTAAGGCTCAGTTCCTGAATTCCCAGCTGTGCAATTTCCATAAGCTTTAGAGCACCGTGCCGGAGGATTCAGTCCAATGTCATAGCCAGCAGCAGCTACCACTCTAGGCTCATTGAATGTCATCCAGTTCTTCACTCTGTCTCCAAATGTTTTGAAGCAAAATTCTGCGTAATCCGCAAAATCCTTCCTGTCAAGTTTGAAGCACATCTCAAATTCCAGTACTACTATTTATAAAACTTTGTCAAACTAATTCCAAGTGAAGTACTTACACTACTTTGTCACTTAACAACCCCAGGTACTTTTGCTCAAGTGCTAGGGGAAGATCATAGTGATACAAATTTGCATAAGGAGTAATGCCTGCAGAACAAGGCATATAGAACGATCAAAATCAAGCAATACTGGGAGCACATCGATAGCAATATCAGCATTTTCTATGTTCTGAATTGTACTGCAGCATTACTTTACCTCTTTTGAGTAGGTAGTTAATTAACCGGTTGTAGTATGCAACACCTTTCCAATTCACTTTCCCAGTACCATCTACATAAGTTTAAGAACAAGACACAAAAGAACTCAGCAAAATACAAAAATAAATGAAAAATGCAAGTGAATGATGAAGAAATATATTACCTGGGAAGATTCTGGACCATGATATTGAGAACCGATAGGCATCAAAATTTAGGTTTTTCATGATATCAATGTCTTCCTGTAACAACAAAACCAGACTTTCAATCTCATATTTCCAACCACCACAACCCAAAAGAAAAAAAGAAAAAAAAAACAAACAAACATGTACATATATACTTCTTTTCAAAAAGTTGCAGTCCAAATACATAAACTTCTATTTTCTAGAGTACGTGATGCTCCGACATTTAACATTTTCAACCGCTACATCTGTTTCTCCATTGAATCTAACGATCTAAAAACTCGAACAACCCGCATTTCCAGAACACAATAAAATTTTCATAGTAAAATAAAACTTACTTTGTAACGGTGATATTGGTCCACTGTAACATCTGCTGTATCATTATTTGCAATATTTCCTATGTCCAAAAGAGTTCAAGTATACATTATATCCCACACTGAATAAATAGTTAATTAGAATAGTGCTGCATTGGGATCGTAATAAACAGGCCGGTAAGGGCTATAATTGCAATAAAAATTTGTTTTACCTGGAATTTTAACGAAGGTATCCCAAATGCTAGGTCCACGACCTTCCTTGTTGGCCATGCCTTCCACCTGATAAGCAGACGTCGCCGTTCCGAACACAAACCCCTTCGGAAAACCAGCTCTCAGTCCACCCTCGGCCTCAGGGAACGGAGCTCCATTTTTCTCTGCTGCACCCGCAACGTACTGGATCACACCAACAAGACCGAGCAACAATACCAGCAATGGTGTAGTTCTCATCTTCAAGCTTAAGTTACAGAAAACAAGAAAAGAGATGGAGGGGAAAGTATGGCTACTCTGTTTATACTTTATAGATAAGAAGACGACAGTGTTTATATAAAGAATATAAATTAAATGCGTTTCTTAAAGGAAGCAGACAAAAGTGGAAAATGGAGTGACGCTGGCGCTGCGTCAAACTTCACACCTAGCTAGCTTGGGGCTATATGGGACCATCCACCTACAATCAATTATCATTCGTTCATGCATGAACTTGTTTTGTGATCTTCCAAGAAAATGGCATCCAATTCTACAGTGTCACTCTTGCAGTCCTTCTTTGACTGGTAACTAGGTTAATTTGCATGTACATATAGCTAGCTAGGAAGTAAGAACGCAAAACTTGATGAGAAGTTTAATCTTGGAACTAAGAGTAGAGCAACTGATTAATTGAAAGCAACTAATTACTTGCAGCATATAAGTATAAGTTAAAAATAGTGTTTGGTGGAAACACTTTCAGAAGAAGCACGTACCTCATCATCGATCTCTCTCTACAAAGTGCTTCTCCATATAGTAGCATTGTCTATTATTACAACTCAAACACCAGACGATAACAAAGTGCTTTTGAATATTTTGAATGCTCTTTTTCAACACTTTTGATATAAACATGTCCAATATGAGGTTTGAGTTAAAGGTAATCCGCAACAATTGTGTGCTGATCTGCCTAAAATCACCAGCTCCTTGATTTGTTTTGACTTTAAATATGCGTCTCTCATTTAAAGGTATATAATACTAACTTAAAAGGATTTAAAATCTCATTTAGTAAACTATCTTCAAAATTCCTTCATTAAACAAATCTCATTGAGGATTTCAAATCCGCAACAATTGTCCGTGTGCTATCCTTGATTTGTTTAGACTTTACATATGCGTCACTCGTTTGAAGGTATATAATACTAACTAAAAGGATTTCAAATCTCATTTGGTATGAATTGAGCAGGACAATAGGGCAGAAAAGCAGCATGATGTGCATGTTATTGTTATCATAGCAGCAAAAACAAACTAGTCTTATTATCAGTACTATCAAAAGCTTGACATGAAGTTCATCTAATGCTTCTTTTTGGTAAGAAGTTTCTTGAACCAGAAGGCAGACATCTTTGGGTATCTCTTGAGGGTGGTGAAGTCAACATAGACTATGCCAAACCTTGAAGTGTAACCCAATCTCCATTCAAAGTTGTCGAGCAATGACCAAGCAAAGTAGCCTACCACATTGGCTCCCTCATCAACTGCCTTCTTCAGTTGCTCCAGATAGCTTCTGTAGTAGTTGATCCTATTGGTATCGTGCAATGCCTTTGGAAGAGTCTGGTTTCCGGGGTTATCCATGCCTGCAAATCAAACAACATTAATTGATTAATTGCGACAGGAAAACCAAAATGAAGAGAAGAGGAGGCTTTGCAGAGTAGTACCGTTTTCAGACAAAATCACAGGTGGGTTCCCATAATGCTCTTTTATGTACGTTATAGACTTGTACAAACCCCATGGTACTTGGTAGAGCCAAGAAGAATATGCCTGCAAAATGCTCAATGTATGATCATTCATCAAAATCAAACGAGTGAGTTATATGAATTTGAAGTAAAAGCAATTAATGTATGATTGGATTTTAATTTACCCTAGGACCAATAGGCACTCCATTCTTCTCATCTGCAGAATTTATGAGAGATATATATAAATAAGTGATGACCATAACCAGATTAACTTCTCTATTTTAGATGAGGAGGAGAGCATCTTACAAGCAAATCCTGCATTCCAGTCATTCTGGTATCCCAAGGCATTTGGTTTTGTTTTATTTTGATGTGGATCATACATGTAGTAAGCAGTGTACTGGTTGATGCCTACAAAGTCCATTGAGCTCTTCACCATCTTAACCTCCTCTTTAGTAAACTTAGGTAGCCTATTGCCAACAATATTTTGGATTGTTTTCGGATACTCCCCATATACAATCGGATGAATGAACCTATTGAAAAACCAATCCGACAGCATAAGGTGTTAACTCTGTAATAGAGGTTTAAATTGCATCAAAAGCTTGAATTATTACCATCCAACGTGAAAGTCTCTTGCCCTTTGAGCTGCATATCTGTCAGCCTTTGATCTGGTAAGAGGCTCATACCAAACAAAATCCAAGAGTATACCAATCTTTCCTTTTTGTGTTTTCTGAAAAAAAGTAATGCACATACTTCAGCATAACAAAATCTAGACCAAATTTTCTTTCTCATGAATCAAACTGTGGTCAATACATTTTCGGATTTTCCCTCACCTGATACTTTTCGCGGTATCTCTGAACTGCAGCTGCATGTGACAAAATCAAATGATGAGCAGCAATGTAAGGCTCAGTTCCTGAATTCCCAGCTGTGCAATTTCCATAAGCTTTGGAGCACCGTCCCGGGGCAAAGAATCCATTGTCATAGCCAAGAGCAGCCACCACTCTAGGCTCATTGAATGTCATCCAGTTCTTCACTCTGTCTCCATATGTCTTGAAGCAAAAATCCGCAAAGTCCGCAAAATCTTTCCTGTCAAATTTGAAGTATTGCCAAAAAAAAATTTGACGTACATATCAAAATCTAGTCCAACAAGTTATAACATTTTGTCAAACTTCAGAATCCGAAGTACTTACACAACTCTGTCACTTAACAATCCCAGGTACTTCTTCTCAAGTGCAAGAGGAAGATCATAGTGATATAAATTTGCATAGGGAGTAATGCCTACACAACATAACCCAACAGGCCAACAATCAAACAATGCCATTATCATACTGTAAAGTACTTCTAGCTAGTACATATTCCTACATATATCAGCAAAATATTCATAAGTTTAACAGCATTTCACCTCTTTTAAGCAAGTAGTTAATTAACCGATCGTAGTATGCCACTCCTTTCCAATTCACTTTCCCAGTACCCTCTACATAGATTCAAGTATTTGGGTCATATAAATAAGAAAAAAATATAAATAAATAAAACAAAACATCTCAATAATCATAATTACCTGGAAAAATTCTGGACCATGATATTGAGAACCGATAGGCATCAAAATAAAGGTTCGCCAGGATATCAATATCTTCCTGTAACAACAAAACCAGATTTTAAGTTATATTCAAACTGAGAAAGATCAACCACATCAACTACTTTAATATTTTATAAATATAAAATTGTAACTTAGAAAGAAAGAAAAAATAATAATAATTACTTTGTAACGGTGATATTGGTCAACCGTAACATCTCCAGTAGCATTATTTGCAACAATCCCTATGTCCAAACAGAAAAGGTTAAAAAAAATATATATATTACACACAAAGCGAAGCTTTATTGGGATCATAATTAACCGGTCGGCAAGGGCAAAAATGAAAAAAAAAAATGTTTTTACCTGGGATTTTAACGAAGGTATCCCAAATGCTAGGTCCACGACCTTCCTTGTTGGCCATGCCTTCCACCTGATAAGCAGACGTCGCCGTTCCGAACACAAACCCCTTCGGAAAACTAGCTCTCAGTCCACCCTCGGCCTCAGGGAACGGAGCTCCATTGTGCTCTGCTGCACCCGCAACGTACTGGATCACAACAACAAGACTGAGCAAGAAGAGCACCAGCACTGGTGTAGTTCTCATCTTGAAGCTAGCTACAGCAAAGAAGAGATCGAGAAAGAAAGAGGAATATGACTACTGTGTTTAAGAGTGAGTGACAGAGTGTTTATATAGATAAGAAGAAGGCACTGACTAGGTACGTTGCTAAAGAATATAATTTAGATGCCTTTTAGTGCCAAAGGAAATGCACAAAAATGGAGTAGTCTGTGTGGCATCGAGTCCAAGCTCACAGTTGGTCCTTGCCTAGTTGCCTGCAGCCTACATGGGACCAGCAACTTTCAATCATGCATGAACTTGTTTCTTCTTATATATAAGAAAAAATGGCATTTATTTCTGCACAACACAGGACTGGTAACGGTTGATAAAATACAAACCTGACATGAATACATACAGGAATCTACCATTATTAGTCATTGTGCATAAATAAATGTCATTTTTACCAAGAGCTAGCTTTCCATGATCTAACACAATTTTTTATAATCTCAACTATTTTAACTGAAAAGCTAGCTCTTGGTAAAAGCTTTGGAATAAAGGTCTTTTGGATTCAAGGTATATATCACTAACCAAAAGTTTAATATTAGTCTCATCATCTAATCTACTAGCTAGCTTATTAGCGGCCTTAGCTAGCTTCAAAATTCTTTCATTAAACAAAGCAAAAGGATGTACAATGAAAAAGATAGAGATTGTCGGTGAGCTGAGACATGTTGGTAAATTATAATTTCAACATTGTAAAGGCCATGGTTCGATTCTCATTGGCATATGTAAGAGTGGGGTGGGCTAAGGGTTTTGAGAAGAAGAAAAAAAAAAGGAAAAAAAAAAGATAGAGATACCGTGCACCATGATCATTTGTCAAAATTTCCTCCCGGAATTCCTCATTAATAAGCACTGTGTTGTAGGAGAATAGAATTGTGTCTGTATTATTGATAATAGGAGCCCTTTAAATAGGGAGTTACAAGGTACCCAAAAAGGTAATAGAATCCGATTACAATTGAATACCTAGAACACATTCCTATTACAACTCTAACCCTAGTTTGTAGAGGCACACATTATGTCGATATCCTTCAACACTCCCCCTTGTGCCGCTCAAACTTGGTGATGACGCTTTAATTGTTGCCTCGTTAAAAACCTTGCCAGGTAACAAAAACCCAGTGGGACAAAAATAACCCTGGTCGAAGGACAAAAAGAGCACAACACGTCATTCACTCTTCGAGATCTAACATGTAGACATCATACCTCCCCCTGATGTCCATATCTCCCCCTGATTGCTACAATCATGGGAGTTCGGATAACCTCCTTAATCCGATGCTCTTCACATGTTTCTCGAATGTGGATTTTGGTAACGACTTAGTAAATAAGTCCGCTACATTATCCTCAGATCGGATTTGGTTCACTTCAATATTTAGAAGTGTCTGTTGTTGCTGATTGTAAAAGAACTTAGGCGATATATGCTTGGTGTTGTCGCCCTTGATGAAACCTAATTTCATTTATTCAATACAAGCTGCATTATCCTCATAAATGCATGTAGGTTCATCTGTGGTAGACTTCAAACCACAAGTTCCTCGAATATGTCTAACTATAGACCTTAGCCATATGCATTCTCGCACAGCTTCATGTAGAGCAATAATCTCTGCATGATTTGAGGAAGTAGCAACAAGGGTCTGTTTTGTAGACCTCCAAGATATCGCAGTGCTTCCCATGGTAAAGACATAACCCGTTTGGGAGCGACCTTTGTGAGGGTCAGAGAGATACCCTGCATCAGCAAAACCCATCAAGCCATCGTTGTCATTTTGATGGAGGCCGGGGAGGAGGAGCACGGAAGGTGGCATCTAGCCTTGTGGGGTCCGATCCCACACTTCCGTTATTTCTTTTCTCTCTGTAGGGATAGAACAAGCCCATATTAATCGTACCCCTCAAGTATCGAAAGATTGTCTTTACACCAATCCAATGGCGTTGCGTTGGCGCGGAGCTGTATCTAGCCAACAAGTTCATAACAATTGAGGTGTCTGGTCTTGTATTGTGCTAAGTACAATAATGCGCCTATTGTACATAAGTAAGCACTTCTATTATTAACACGTCTTCGTCATCATCCCTGGGACGAAACGGATCCCTTTTAGGGCCAAGACTACTGACAACCATGGGAGTGCATCTGTAATACCCCGAAAAATCTAAATTAAATTCCGTGGATTTTTAGAATTGATTTCACGATAGTGGGAGCGAGTACGAGGCTTGGAGAAGTTGTGGAATTAGTTCGAACGATTAATTTTCGAAAACGAACGTTATTTAGGGGCTCGCGAAAGTTGACTTTTTATATGTTCAAAATTTGGGAAAACTTTCTTCATAAAAGTTGTAGAGCTCGTCGATACGATCGCGGGCATATGCGGAACGCAAAAATCGGAGTTCGTATGAATTAGTTATGATTTTTTGAAAAAGTTTCCAATTTAGTATAAAGCTTCCATTTTCGGAAATTTCCGAAAATAGTTTCAGAATTTACAAAAATAGAAAAAAAGCTGCTGCAGCCCTCGTCCCCGCCGGAAATCGCCTCCGATTTTCGTTTGGCCATATCTTCCTCCTCCGGCCACCGATCCTCACCAAACTTCTTCCATTGGCTTCGTATGGTCCTTGCGCACCTGTCTGTGGCAGCCTTGCACGGCGGCGGCGGCCCGGTTTCGATTTAAGCTCGATTTTGGTCAACGCCGGTTTTCTCCTAGCTCCGGCCACCAAAACTTCCGATCCTTGGCTCCATGAACTCCCCTCAACCTGCTGATCATCATACTAGGAGGATTGCACCTAGAGTGACCGGTTTCACGTTCGTCAGAGCTCGGTAAGTTTTCAATCCGAAACGAAAATCTTTCGATCGGTATATCTCGAGCTGTAGTGCATCGTTTTGATTGATTCTTGAACCAGTGAGTTCTCCTTGATGTTCTTAACAACTCTCTAGAAGGGATCGAAGCCTGAAATTGAAGTTTTGACGTCGAAATCAAGCCTTGCCGGATTCTGCAAATTTCGCCGGATTCTGGAAATTTTCCGGCCACCTCGACTGTTTTAGGTAATTTCAACCACTTCCGGTCATTTTCAGCTTACATGATAGTTATGAAAGTTGTTAAGCATGATGAGAGGAAGAGGAGCAGCCCGGCCCCGACACCATTGGCGGTGGTCGGCGGCGGCTCTGCCCTAACTCCGGCGTCCCTTTTCCGGCCACCTCCGGGGGTCAAAAATATAGTTTCTGTGCATTTTTAGATTCTATATTTCAATACGATCATTTCGATATATTATACGCAATTTTTGGATATCGTATGATTAAGTTATGAATTTTTAAGTTTCGATCGATTTAGATCGTTAGATTTGTGATCTGTGAAGTTAGGACCGTCAGATGGACTTGTAGTTTTGATATAATGATCTTATGACTGTCCCAGTGACTTTGTGTGGTCATGGGCGAAGATCCGACCGTTGGATATTCGTATAAATGCAAAACAGTGATTAGCGAGGCGATTCGTGAGAATCCGTCCGTCGGATTTTCGTATAAATTTGTGGAGATGTTTGTAAGGACGATTCAGGAAGATCCAACCGTTGGATCTTCGTGATAATTTTGGAGGATGATCCTGAGGGCGATCCGTGAGGATCCGACCGTTGGATCATCATTAATTTAGAATCCGACCGTTGGATTGTTGTATTTGTATGGTTTTTGAATAAATTGCTAAGTTAAGATCGTGTTGGATTAGGTGATTGACGGATCGATTTGGCGGACAATTTGTGAAATTGTTGTTGAGCTGTTAAGAAGATGCAGCTGGATTAGAGGTGAGTAAAATCGCACATGGTTCCTTCATGAACCGAAATTTAGTGATTTATATTGAATTATAAAGGTGTGGAAAATTGTTTTAAGAAAATAAAGATTTGTTTTGAAATAATATGAACTTGATCGACTACGGTTCATAAGGCTACTACTCACAGGTAAGGAAAATGAATTTAAGTACAAAAATGAATTTCTTGTTTTTATTGCATGTGAACTATAGATGGTATTAGTAGTCACTCTTGTGTAGGTGATTACGTATATATATATATATATATTTACGTGAAATATATATTGAAAGTTATGACATTGTGTGATGTATTGAGTTGTTCGTGATAAAGAGTAGTTGAGTAAAGTGCGATAGTTGAAATGTGTAGACGAATTATATGTTAGTGTCAAGTGTTCTCATCGTGTGTCGATGATGGTGTCAAGTATTCTCATCGTGTGTCGATGATTGTGGCAAGTGTTCTCATCGTGTGTCGATGAAAGTGCCCAGTATTTTCATCGTGTGTCGATGATTGTGGCAAGTGTTCTCATCGTGTGTCGATGAAAGTGCCAAGTATTTTCATCGTGTGTCGATGATTGTGGCAAGTGTTTTCATCGTGCGTCGATGATAGTGGCAGGTGTCTTCATCGTGTGTCGATGATTATGACACGTATTATCGTAAGATTGAACCTTGGCCAAGGTGACAGGTTACGATTCAGTTAGAGCTCTAGTCTGTCTGCCATCATACTGTTTGAGGGATAACCTCAAGTTTTTATGTGTCTTTGAGTATGACATGCTGCGTGGAAGGGTTTTTATAACTATCATATACCCTTGAGTATATATTGGAAAGGGAAAGTTTAGTTGTTTGGATGGTCATGGTGAGATGTGAGTTGATTGATGTTTGAAGTGACGTTGTGCACTTCAATTTTTATACTAAGAATCACTTAAATTGAATTGTTCTTTAAAGTCGTGCAATTCCTTGTTTACTCATACGGGCTGTCAAAAGCTTACCGGGTTTGTGTTGTTGCAATCCCGGTACACTATTCAAATTGTGTAGCGGGTAATCCTACAGGTCAGGAGAATCAGGACGGTGATCGTGCGGGTTAGAGAATTTGTTTTAGTTTACAGCAATTGTAATTGTGAGGTGAGTTATGCTCATTTGAGCCTTACAATATAATTTGGTGAGAGTGTGCTGTAATAAACAAATTTGAGATTTGGTTTATGTAATATCGAGCGATGTGAGGTGTGGTTGTTTTGAGAAAAAATTCAGGTTGTATTTATGTGAGTTGTATTAATTCATGTTTCGGATTTGAATTTGTTATTCAAAATTCGGGGCGTGACAGCATCTTTGACTTTATCAAAATGCCTAACCATCTATTGACACGGTATACAAGTTCGAAATCTAGACAAAACCGTGTTCTCCCAAGGTCATTCCTCTCAAACTCGGATTTCAGGTGTTCAGCGGTTTCCCTTAACTCTCAAGGGTTTCAATTATGTTTATCAACATAAACCGCGACAATTGCAAATCCGGAACTTGTCATGGAAACGCGTGGGCATAGTTCATCATATCCCTTCTCAATCAAGTAGTCACTTTAGTGAGCGTTTCAACCTCGTTGCAAACGTGCTCCGTGGTCTAGAGCCACTTGACTTGGGTAAATGAAGTTCACAAGAGCCTTCATTATATTCCGTATCTAGATCCCCATAAAGATATGTAGTGACCACATTTGTAAGCTCCATGTTCAGTTATTTGGAAACTACCAAACTGACAAGGTAGTGGAGTGCAATGACATCCATTACGAGAGAATATGTCTTCTCGTAGTCGATTCCAGGGCGTTGTGAGAAACCTTGCGCCATAAGGTGAGATTACCATCTCTTTTTCTCGTCACGCTATCTAACGAAGACCTATTAATGTCAACAGGTTTTATGTTAGGAGGTGTTGGCATCTCAGGCCCGAAATCCTTCCTCTTCGTTAGTGAATCCAATTCAACCTGGATCGCATCTTTCCATTTAGGCCAATTTTCTCTACGTTGGCATTCTTCAACGGAGTAAGGTTCGATGTCATTGGTCTCAATAATTCCACGTCCTCATGTACACTAGTGTAGTTCGTAGAGATCTCTATATTCTCAGGAATTGGTTCTAACATTGAGGCGTCCCCCAACGATGTCTCTTGGACATAACCACAATCCAAAATATTCTCATGAGACGGATTTTGAGTATCAATGATCAATGGATCAAGTTGTGCCAAACTCGCTCTCTTCTTAGGGCGAGAATCCATCGAACCTATAGGTCTCCTACTCTCTCTAGCGGAACCCATGGCCTATGACGCCATTATGCCACCTTTGTGGCGTCACCATACCACCATCCATGGTAGTGGTGCAGTACCCTATCTTCTCTGGGTGGCACCATGTCCTCTTGTGGGGACATCAATCCTTGCAGGCATGTTTGCAGCAGGTATATGTGATCTCGTCACTTTTAGGGGATCAAGATGAGACATAGTGGGGACAGACCACGACAATTCCTGTCGTTCTTGTTGAACATTGACGTTCTAATCTCCCCCTAACGACGGGAAGACTGTCTCATCAAAGTGACAATTCGCAAATCCAGCGAAATAGAGATCGCCTGTCAAGGGTTCTACATAGCGGACTTTATAGTTGGAGACTCATGTCCAACAAATATATATATGCATTCGTTGCAATGACTCATGTTGATGCGTTGTGGCGGCGCAATTGGCACATGAACCGCACACTCAAATATGCATAAATACGAGATATTAGACTCGAACCCAGTCACTAGCTGTAACGCAAATAAAAGTTGCGTGGCTGCTATGAGTCGTAGACGAATTAGCATAGCTGCATGCAATATTGCATAACCCAAGCGGAAATATTGGTGCGCATTACCAATGCCCGGGCTACCATCGTAGTCGTTTAATGGTGCCTTTTCCGCGCGACCAATTGGGTGTGTACATGGGAATAAGATACTTGATATCAATACCCAATGATATGCAATAGTCATCGAAAACTGTCGATGTAAACTCTCTAGCATTATCAAGTCAAATTGACTGAATGGGATGATCTGGGTAGTGAGCCCGTAGCCATATGTTATGTGCTAGGAGTGTAGTATAAGCAGCATTACGAGTGGATAATGGCACAACACGTGACCAGAGTGTTTGCATATCAACCAACACCATAAAACATCTATACGGTCCGCAAGTTGGTTGATCAAATCCATAGAATTCCCTTAGATTCTTTGTAAGAATGGAATTATTTCCTCAATCTCCTTTGCATAGGATGGTCTCAATCCTAAATAACAGGCTTTATAGAACGAAACATGGGCTTTATAATCAACCAATGAGGCTTTTGGTTAAGCCATAATGTCACAATAGACTTGAGAAGTAGAGAGAGGAGTTTATGGCGTCAATGCCATGTATTTGCCGCAGGGGGTAGGCGGCGCCGGCCATGTATGGCCGGTCTTTGCACAATCATGGCGTCATGAGGCGCATGTGCAGCTCCTCGAACCAATTCTTGGTTCTTACTTTTCTTCGTTCTGAAAATGGATGTCCGTGTAAAGTCTTTAATACACGGATCATCATGTCAAAGCCTATATGTGTCAGAATCCCATACGTTGTCTCTCATGACATGGTAGGATTTAATAACTCGAATAGTGGTTGCATACAACCCACTAGAGCGACACATAAGTTTCTCTAATACTCGTTTATGTCCGTAGTCATTAGAGGTGATGCAAAGGAACTCTGTCCATTCTCATAATGTGTTTCCACATGAAAACCATTGACTCTTATATAATAAAGTTCGAATTAAGGTATGTCCAAGACATTAAGTAAAAGAATTGACACTTTATTAATAGCCAATGATTACATCAAAGTTTCCAAAATCTAATCCAAAATAAAATCAAAGTAAGACACATTGTAGTCACTCTATCCGTTTGGTAACTCCAATCAAATATGACCAGGAAAGTAGAGAGAGATGTTGGTGGAGCGAGGCTCTCTTAAGTACCAATAATCTCAATGACTTTCCTAGACATCACATTTTATTGGGTCCGCCACATAAGAAAGAGTTAATACAATTGTCATTTATTGACTAAGGCAAATTGCCATTACAAAAGTTCTTGGAAAAATAAAAGACTACTCTAAAAATCTGCGGCATTTTGTCTTCATCGCCAGATTTAAAGTCTTCTTGAACTCGATGTCTTGATCACTGTGAGGCAGCTACCTTCTTAGGTACATTGCAAACTCAGGCCCATTGATCAGACGTTCCATATCAGAAATAGATACCATGAAGAGGATTCTCCCTTGATTGAGGCGCATTGGCGCAATGTGCATGGTCCCTAGGACCTGAGGCGTTGGAAGATTATGACCATGGCCAACGTTGGCTCTATGGTTTCCAACCCTTAGTCCCTCAAAATCACTGCTCCTACGGTGGCGTGATTGTCGCCTTTGGCGACTACCTTCATGAGCATTTCGATCATATGGATCATGACGTCTATGGCGACTTTCTCTAGCCATGGGACGATGCTCTGGATAGCTATCTCGAAGCCTATCAATTTCTCTTCTCACAAGCTCGTTGTCTTGCCTTTCAGCAATTTCCATAGCTTCAATAAGCTTTTGAAAGCTTGTGATCCGTCTTGCATTTATATGAGTCCGAAATAAGTCACAGGACCTCATAGCATAGACAGGGAAGGTATTGAGGGTTTTCTCAATCAATTGTTCTTCTGTGATCGTCTTGCCACAGAAGTGCATCATTGCTCTGATGCGGAGGGCTTCCGAATAAAATTGTATGACTATATCAAAGTCAGAGAAGCGAAGATCACTCCATTCTGCTTCTAAATTCGGAAGGATGGAGTCACGAACATTGCCATAACGTTCACGAAGCGCTTGCCAAAGCTTTATGGCGCTATCCTCATTCATGAACTCAAACTGGAGGTCACTATCCATGTGACGTTTCATGAAGGCAAGTGCCCTGGAAATATCTTTCTCAATTTGAGGATCTGGAGCTGTTTCTATATGACAAAGCTCTTGGATTGTATGCAATAAGTCACGGGCAATAAGGTGGAGTTCAACATCCCGAGCCCACAATAGGTATCTTTTTCCTGCATAATCCAATGGAACAAAATCGAGTATGTTCGAGTTTGACATCCTGAAAAAGGGGTGAAACAAGAACAAATTAGTTTCGGAGCTAAACTTCCACGAAAACTAACAATAATAAGATTTCCGAGCTATGCTACCAAGAAATCTATTTCCAAGAATCGCTTTTGGATTAGACCAAATAATGATGTTTTAATATGGTCACAATTTGATGCTTACGGACGCTCTTAGTCCAAGCATTGTGAACGCTCTTAGTTCACACGAACACTCTTAGTTCGTTTAATTATGAACACTCTTAGTTCGTTAAGCGTGAATCCCCACAATTCCGCTTTGTTAAATATCAAAGTCATTTGGCAACATATATTCCAATATTTGCAGGAAATAAAAGGAATTTAAATACAAGAAAGCAACAACCTTAATTATAAAAACTTATGTGATTGTTCTTGGCTTGAGGACACGCGCGTGTTGATGCAGGCGTGTAGCTAAATTAGGATTGCTGGAATCTGGTCAGAAATTGGCAGTTGCTGGGCTGCCCTTCTCCCTTCCTTTTTGTTCTTCCTCCCTTTTTTTTTCTTTCCGGGCCCAGCCCTTCTCCTTCCTTTTTTTTTTTCTTCTTCCTCCTTTTTTTTTTTTCGGGCCCAACCCTTCTCCTTTTTTTTTTGTTTCTTCTCCCTTTTTTTCTTTTCGCGTCTTCTTTCTTCCTTCTGGTTCTTCTCCTCTGTTTTTCCTCCTCCCACCCGCAGAAATCGGAGGCGATGGGATGCTGCTGCAAATCGGAGGCGATGGGATGCTGGGCACGCGGGCTGCAGGTTAGTGGGTTGCTGGGGGCGCGGGCTGCAGGTCGGACTGCTTGGATCTGCAAGGCGCGGGGCTGGATTGAGTGTGCGCTGGCTGTCGGCGTGTTGCACGCTGGTTTGAGTGCTTGCGCGCGGGTTGGGTAGGACAAGCGCTAGCGTAGGCTAGCTGTGTGCGGGAGCTGCGGGGGCAGACTGCAGGAGCGAGCTGCGGTCTTGCGGGTTGGGCAGGGTTGCAGCGAGGAGGTAGGCTGGTGGGCTGGTGCGCAGGGGTTGCAGGGCAGGCACGGTAGGAGGTTGCGGTGTGCAGCTAGGTTGAAGGCTGCGACAGGTTTTTGTGGTGGTGAGTTTTAGGTTTTTTTTTCTTTTTTTTCTTTATTCTAGGTTAGAACTCATGCTGATAACGTGTTGTAGGAGAATAGAATTGTGTCTGTATTATTGATAATAGGAGCCCTTTAAATAGGGAGTTACAAGGTACCCAAAAAGGTAATAGAATCTGATTACAATTGAATACCTAGAACACATTCCTATTACAACTCTAACCCTAGTTTGTAGAGGCACACATTATGTCGATATCCTTCAACACACTGTTCCACCATATACATATATTGTATAGAAAATTACACACAAGTATGGGAAAGGATCCTCTCCTGAGCTACTGTATTACCTGAGCTACCTAAGCTTTCAAGCAGATTGAAACACGTGTCTATGGTTAGATCTAATGGTTTACAATTAATTGGATTTTCATTTTTCGTCTAAAGTTCAGTTTTCCTTTGCCAATCCTCTTTTTTGCTTTTCTATCTCTCTCTCTCCCCCCTGCGCGCTCTTCCTTTTCTATTAGTTTTGCAACCAAGTAAGAAAACCCAGATCAGTTTTAGTGTTGGTTATCTTTTGCGTTGGATGAGAAAGTCGTCGCCTTTCTTGGATTCTATCAACACCCGTTTCGTCTAGCATGGATCTGTAGTGAGGAGGTCAGGATTGAATTGTTAGCAGCAGATATGTGTATTTGATTTGATGAAGAAGAGTTTGTAAGAGACCTGGAGCTGACGAGAGGAAGAGTCAGGAAGACAATGAGAGAGAATCGAGGACAAAAACTGAATGGGTATTATTGTAAAATCCATGATCCAAAGAGATACAGACCATCAGATATGACATTAGCTACGTGTCTTCATCTGCTTGAAACCTTAGGTAGCTCGGGTAATATAGTAGCTCAGGAGAGGATCTTTTCCCATATTGTATAATCATTTCATCATTTAGCAACTAGCTCCAAGCCTCCAATTAGGGTTTGATAAACTTCTTTGTTGACCGGCCAATTCCACTGGGAAAGAATAACAATTATTACACAGCTGGTAATTGGGGGTGATGTTATTACACTTTTCCCAGTCTAGTACTCCTAGTAGTGAAGCTTCCAACTATGACAATCACTTATATTTAGGTAGTTAGCTACTTAATATCTTAAGGGGGGTGAAATTTGCACACCCCATATTACAAACCACACACCCTTCTATTATTTTAATAATATTTTATCTAACATCTCTTTTCACTTCCTAAAAGGCCCTTGAGTCAGATTCCCTTTTTTTTTTTTGGTCGTCTTCTTCTTCTTCATCTCTCTCTCTCTCTCTCTCCCCAAATCTCCTTCTCTCTCCTCCAAACCACGACAAAACCTTTCTTCTTATTTTTCTCTCTTTCTCCTCCAAACAACGATAGTGGGATGGTGGTGTAGGTGATCGGGGATTGGGGGACTCCTTTGCTTTGGTTTCAGTCCCTGGCGGTGGCTGCACGGGAGTTGGGAGAGGCGCTGATGGTGGAAGCCGGTCGTGTGACTGGTGCGCACTTGATCTGGATTCAAGGTTTGGGTTCCAGTCAGCTCCGATCTCGTCGCAGGCGGAGCGATGCCAGTGTGGATCGGTTTTATGTTGCACAGCAGGCGGCGACGTGCTGGTTGTGTTCTGTTGCTTGTGTGCATGAGATTAGGGGTTGTGGTGGTGGATTGCGGCAGTGGTGGATATGATCTGCCGGGGTTCATCTGCCAGAGGTCTGTCGGCGGCAGCGATTCAAAGGTGGGCGGGGTCCGAGAAAGGTGGCGCGATGGGTTTGGTGGTGTGAGTGGCTGAGCTCCCTGTGCAGGAATGGTCTTGGGCTGGGTTCAGTGCTTGGCCTGGGGGTTCACCCTAGGTTCTGTCGTGGTTTGGAGGAGAGAGAGGGAGACAGGGGGAGAGAGAGAGAGAGAGAAGAAGAAGACAAAAAAAAAAGGGTCTTTCTAAATGTACCCAGCAAATATTTAAGTATACCCAGCAAATTTATAAAATCTCTAACTATACCCAACAAGTATTCCTATAATACCTTTTTCTTTAATTAAACCGAGCAAGAGTACAAAACTCATATACCCAGCAAAATCCACACACTCAGCAAACTCCCTCTTTGAGGGAAAGATTAAGAAATGAGAAAGTAGTGTCCCTGTTCGGTTTTTCCCAATTCTCCAATCTCACAACTGTTATAGGCTACCAGTGAGTAATGTGTCATTTTTGGTTATGTTAGAGCTCAATTTGTGTACAAAGACTATGATGGACTTGGGAAACCCCCATCATTCTCTGTATCTCTTAGCACGACCATTATTAGTAATATAGATCTCAGAAAAACCGATCCTTGGATAGAAGAGTTTTTATGGCCAGTTGATAAGGACAGAGTCTCTTTTTGTTTGCATAATATACCATATAGAGGGGCTCCTGTAATTACTTCAATTGAAGTTAGGCCACTTCCCCAAGGAGCTTACACAAGTGGCATGGAAGATTTCTCACATAAGTCACTGAGGAAAAGTTATCGAATAGATTGTGGCAACACAAATGGATCCTTGAGGTATGTAGAGTTTAGAGTTACTTTAGACCTCTTTACTATTGATATACCTTTGAACCTATTGTAGGAGCTTTGGTCACTGGTTTATTTATATTCAGGTATCCGTTGGATCCATATGATCGTATATGGGATGCTCATCAAAGCTTTGCACCATTTCATGTGTCAACTGGTTTGAAGACTCAACTTATTACCTACAATTTTTTGGGATTAAAGGAGAATCTCCCAGCTGATATCCTTCAAACAGCAAGAGTTTTGGCACGGAGGGATGTCTTGACATGTAACTTATATCTTGACACCTTGGCAGATTACTACATTGTCCTCTACTTTGCTGGGATTCTACCTGTGTTTCCTTCATTCGACATCCTGCTTAATGGTGATGTTGCACAATCAAATTATACTGTAAGAAGCTCAGAAGTTAGTGCACTATACTTCACGCAGAGAGGAATAAATGAGAAAGTAGTGATGTAAACATCAAGGCATGGAGCCCATCATCTCTGATGCACCTTTCAACTTTTACTTGTTTCTGGGCATGTTTTCATTCTTTTGCTGGGTACATTGTTCGGTGAAATTAAGGGTATTTTGGGGATTAATTAGATTTTTTTTTTTAAATAATTTTTATAAATTATTTGCTGGGTGTATTAAGAAATTTGCTGGGTACATTTAAAAACACCCAAAAAAAAATGGGAAATCTGACTCAAGGGCATTTTAGGAAGTGAAAAGAGATGTTAGATAAAATATTATTAAAATAATATAAGGGTGTATGGTTTGTAATATGGTAATATGGGGTGTGCAAATTTCACCCCTATCTTAATTGGACCAGTATATACATACATATATATGGTCCCTCTCATGCAATTTTTTTTTTTTATTTCATTCACTCTCTATCATTTATACCCCTACTTTTTCATGAATGCATGGTTGTTTTCCATTCCTTTCATGATCATTGTCTCACAGTCCTATCATCAATCACAACTTCAAGTGGTGATGTAACTCGCAATGGTCTAACTAGATTGAGGTCTGAGGAGATACACAATTTGTATATATTCTTTAATCTGCAACACATGCGCGCATGATTGCTGAAAGTATGTAAATGATCTCGTTGGCCATATATGTCGGTCTTATCGAGTGATCGTTACTTGAATGTTAGGAAACACGTGAACTTTAATAGTAAGAAGAAGACTGCTACACGTTGGTACTTCCAAAATCGATATATCTTGAAGATCGACAAGAACAAATGTCATTACTGAGGAGGACCCAGAAGTCAATCAAATTAAAAATATGCATGATTCGGTGTTATATATGAGCCCCAGAAGAAGTACGTAATCGCAACAATATATTGTAAGCGTGCTATCCGTCTTCTTTTTTTTTTTCCTTTTTTTTTATATTTAAAGATAATCAAATGATTTCACTTCTACCCCCATGGTGACTCGAACTCAGGTCCTTGATCTTAGATAGTGGGTGCTCTAACCACTGAGCTAACACCACATATGCGTAACTCGTTTGAAGGTATATAATACTAACTAATAAAAGGATTTCAAATCTCATTTAGTATGAATTGAGCAGGACAATAGGGTAGAAAAGCAGCATGATGTGTTATTGTTATCATATATAGCAGCAAAAACAAACTAGTCTTATTATCAGTACTATCAAAAGCTTGACATGAAGTTCATCTAATGCTTCTTTTTGGTAAGAAGTTTCTTGAACCAGAAGGCAGACATCTTTGGGTATCTCTTGAGGGTGGTGAAGTCAACATAGACTATGCCAAACCTTGAAGTGTAACCCAATCTCCATTCAAAGTTGTCGAGCAATGACCAAGCAAAGTAGCCTACCACATTGGCTCCCTCATCAACTGCCTTCTTCAGTTGCTCCAGATAGCTTCTGTAGTAGTTGATCCTATTGGTATCGTGCAATGCCTTTGGAAGAGTCTGGTTTCCGGGGTTATCCATGCCTGCAAATCAAACAACATTAATTGATTAATTGCGACAGGAAAAACAAAATGAAGAGAAGAGGAGGCTTTGCAGAGTAGTACCGTTTTCAGATAAAATCACAGGGGGGTTCCCATGATGCTCTTTTATGTACGTTATGCACTTGTACAAACCCCATGGTACTTGGTAGAGCCAAAAAGAATATGCCTGCAAAATGCTCAAATTTATGATTATCATCAAAATAAACGAGTGAGTTAAATGATTTGAAGTAAAATCAATTAATGTATGATTGGATTTTAATTTACCCTAGGACCAATAGGCACTCCATTCTTGTCATCTGCAAAATTCATGACAGATACATATGAGTGATAACCATATCATCATTTAAAGAAAAATTCTCTTAGATAAAGAGGAGACTAGGAGATCATCTTACAAGCAAATTTTGCATTCCAGTCATTTTGGTATCCCAAGGCATTTGGTTTTGTTTTGTTTTGATGTGGATCATACACGTAAAAAGCTGTATACTGGTTGATGCCTACAAAATCCATAGAGCCCATCACCATCTTAACCTCCTCTTTAGTAAACTTAGGCAGCCTATTGCCAACAATATTTTGCATTGTTTTCGGATACTCCCCATATACAATTGGATGAATGAACCTATTGAAAAGCCAATCCGACAACATAAGTTGTTGACTCTGTAATAGAGGTTTAAATTGCATCAAAAAGCTTGAACTATTACCATCCAACATGAAAGTCTATTGCCCTTTGAGCTGCATATCTGTCAGCCTTTGATCTGGTAAGAGGTTCGTACCAAAGAAAATCCAAGAGAATACCAATCTTTCCCTTTTGTATTTTCTGAAAAACTAGTGCACATACTTCAGCATAACAATATGAAGACCAAATTTTCTCCCTCATGAATCAAACTGTTGTCAATACATTTTCCCTTACCTGATACTTTTTGCGGTATCTCTGAACAGCAGCTGCATGTGACAAAATCAAATGATGAGCAGCAATGTAAGGCTCAGTTCCTGAATTCCCAGCTGTGCAATTTCCATAAGCTTTGGAGCACCGTGCCGGAGCATTTATTCCATTGTCATAGCCAAGAGCAGCCACCACTCTAGGCTCATTGAATGTCAACCAGTTCTTGACTCTGTCTCCAAATGTCTTGAAGCAAAATTCCGCGTAATCCGCAAAATCCTTCCTGTCAAGTTTGAAGCACATCTCAAAATTCCACTACTACTAGTTATAAAAAAAAATTCAAACTAATCCCAAGAAAGTACTTACACCACTTTGTCACTTAACAATCCCAGATACTTTTGCTCAAGTGCTAGGGGAAGATCATAGTGATACAAATTTGCATAAGGAGTAATGCCTGCGGTACAAGGCATATAGAACAATCAAATCAAGCAATACTGGAAGTACATTGATAGCAATATCAGCATTTTCTATTTTCAATCTGAATTGTTCTACAGCATTGCTTTACCTCTTTTAAGCAAGTAGTTAATTAACCGATTGTAGTATGCAACTCCTTTCCAATTCACTTTCCCAGTACCATCTACATAAGTACAAGACACAAAAGAACTCAGAGCAAATACAAAAATAAATGAAAAATTCAAGTGAATGATGAAGAAATATATTATACCTGGGAAGATTCTGGACCATGATATTGAGAACCGATAGGCATCAAAATTTAGGTTTTGCATGATATCAATGTCTTCCTGTCACAACAAAACCAGACTTTCAATCTCATATTTTCAACCTGAGAAAAAAGAAACATGTGTGCATGTATAGTTCTTTTCAAAAATTTGCAGTCCAAATACATGAACTTCTATTTTCTAAAATTTGCATGTGATGTTCCAAAATTTTCAACCGTTACATCTATTTCACCATTGAATCTAAGGGTTGAAAAACTCAAACCACTGGCATTTCCAAAACACAAAAAAATTTTCATAAACAAAACTTACTTTGTAACGGTGATATTGATCCACTGTAACATCTGCTGTATCATTATTTGCAATAGTTCCTATGTCCAAAAAAATTAAGTACATATACATTATACCCCACAGTACTGAATGAAAAGTTAATTTAGAATATGCTGTATTGAGACCGTAATTAACAGGCCGGCAAGGGCAATAATTGCAATAAAAATTTGTTTTACCTGGGATTTTAACGAATGTATCCCAAATGCTAGGTCCACGACCTTCCTTGTTGGCCATGCGCGCCTTCGACTTGATAAGCAGAGGTCGCCGTTCCAAACACAAACCCCTTCGGAAAACTGGCCCTCAGCCCGCCCTCGGCCTCAGGGAAAGGAGCTCCATTGTGCTCAGCTGCACCCGCAACGTACTGGATCACACCAACAAGACTGAGCAACAAGACCAGCAATGGTGTAGTTCTCATCTTCAAGCTTAAGCTACAGAAAACAAGAAAAGAGAGAGAGGTGAAAGTATATGGCTACTCTGTTTATACTTTACAGATAAGAAGAGGACAGTGTACGTTTATATAAAGAATATATATAAGGTATGGCTGCTCTGCTTGCTTGGGGCGCGATGCATGTATGGGAGTATGGGACCATCGATCCCCCTTTAATTAATCATTCATTCACGCATGAACTTGTTTTCTTCTAAGAAAATGGCATCTAATTCTACAGTGTCACTCTTGCAGTCCTTAATTTGACTGGTAATTAGATTAATTTGCATTTACATATAGCTAGCTAGCTAGCTAGCTAGCTAGGAAGTAGGAACACAACTGAGGGTAATCCGCAACAATTGCGTGCCAGCTCCTTGATTTGTTTAGATAATGCGTCACGGGTTTGAAGGAATATAATACTAGCTAATTAAATGGATTTCCAAATCTCATTTAGTAAACTATCTTCAAAATTCCTTCATCATAAAAAGCAGAAGCAAACACATAAGATCATTTAGTCACAACTGTTCAGCAGAATTCCATCATTAATTAGAATTCCACCGTTTACGTACATGGTAGATGGTCATTTCATCATCTCAGTGTAGTTGACAGCTCTCACCACAGATCTCATCACTTAGCTGTCAACCGTCCGATTGACCACACAATCGCTGACCAGGGGAACATTTTCGGTAGTTGTATATCCATTAGCGTAGCTTCTTTGTTGACCAAGTAATCATTTGGTTTTCTTTTAGAATTGTTAGTCCCCTCCAAGTGAGGCCCATAAACATCAAACTTCTGGGCTCGGAGGCCCATAAATAATTTGTAATAACTTTCCTTTCTCTTTCTCAGAAACCAAACACTTCACAGCGATCGTCTGAAACGAATCGCGAAAGCTTTCAATGGACAAGGTGGAGCAGGAGGTGGAGAAGGTGAAGAAGGAGTGGGACGACACCTACAACAATGTCGTAGATCAAATCAAAGCCATCGAGAACTACGGCAAGTCGCCTTCTTCTTCTTCTTCTTCTACTGCCGGTGCGGAGCTAGAGCCGAAGAAGGACTCGCTGCCCAGATTGAAGGGCCTCGCGCAAGACGGCTTGTCGTTGCTCAATTCTCTGCAGTTCAAGCTCGATCTGTTCGCTCCTCAATTGCCGACCAACGATCAGGTCCAGTCCGCCAAGGCCTTGCTCGAGTCCTGGAAAAATCGATCCCAGAGGTAAGGGATTTCATGCTCTCTACCTCTGTTTTGGTTGCGGATTGAATGATCGAAACCCTAGGAATTTTTTAGGTATGGATTGTTGGAAATTTTGGCAATTGATCGAGATTTTGTGGTGTTTATGAGCAGTTTGAGGTTGAGTATGAGGAATGCGAATTTGCAAGCGAATGAGAATATTAGGAAAGCTGCTCAGGAAGAGGTAATGAGCTAGGTTTTGGAGTAATTTGAGCTTGTTTATCATCTTCGGCGTTGCGATAAGCTTAAGAAATTGATGCATTTTACTTCCTAGTGATAAGCTTAAGAACTTGCGTCTTGGTTATTGAGAAGAAATCTTTGTATGATTGATTTGGCAGAGGGAACTTCTATTGGGAGGTGGAGGAGAGTCCACAACTCGCAGGCGAAACTTGCAGTATGTATCCATTTTTCTTAGTAGAATAGCATTCATCAGTCGAAATTTTTTTAAGACATGAATATAGTTTTTCACTTGCTTTTATATGATTTTGCTACTAAACCTGTGATTTGTCATTGTTTTCAGGACAAAGGCTGGCATGACATCTGCCGCAGAAAGCATCACAGAGAGCCTTAGGCGGACTCGTCAACTAATGGTTCAGGTCAGTGTCTGTATTTATTTCTTTGTTTTAATGTTGTGACTTTCAGTTAGTGCACATTCATGCGATGGTTGAATGTATCTTTGGCATGTTTATAGGAGGTGGAAAGGAGCACAGGCACACTCCAGACTTTCGGTGAGTTTAATTCATTCTTACATATGTTAATTCAACGTTTACCTTGCTCTGAGTGCAGCACTCAATTTTCCTTAATAGAAAAATTAAGTTGAGCTTTATAAATACGTCAGTATTGTTGAATTAAGCTTTAGTACTTAATGATTAATTGAATAGATAGATATAGACTGTTCAGTGATTGGTTTATGCAAATCAGCAGAGTTATTTTGACTATGGAAATCACAGTTTGGAACTATTAGAATCATAGATAGCAGGAAAGGCTGGCTCAAACTTTGTCTATTGTAGTGGGACTTGTTTTCAAAATTGGAAATATGTTAATGGTCTACTCTGTGAGAAAGATGTATGTCTTGAGCTTTGTATGATTAACTCATAGCTCTTGCCATGCTCTTCCATGACTAAAAGGTCTTTTATGAGAACATCAATTGCAGAAAACATATTCCACCCTATCTAGTGTTTTAATGTTCTCAGAGCATTCTCATGCTACTGGATTCCATTTTAAATCTAAATCTCCAAATTGTCAGTGCAGAAAATTACATCCATTGGAATACCGGTGTGTATTATTTTATTAAGATCCGTTAATTCGATGGTCTGCTTGTGTAATATCTGGAATATGAATATTCATTTATTTGATTTGAAAAGGGAGTTAAGATCGCAGGACTGAAACTGTATGTTGGATTATGCAGAGGAATCTACTGGAGTACTGAAGAAGGCTGAGACTGAATACAAAGGACACCGGAGTTTGTTAATGCGTACCAGAAACCTACTATCCACAATGCAACGCCAAGATATCATTGACAGGTTAGGAAGAGAAAATTTTTGCTTTGTCCAATATTATCTTTATATACAGATTCTAATGTTGAGTTAATTCTGGACAGGGTGATAATTTCAGTGGGATTTTTCCTGTTTACATGTGCGGTTCTTTATGTTGTTTCGAAGCGCATTGGTATACTGACGTTGCAGAGGAAGGTCACAGCTGCTTTCAAGGCCGGTATGGTTGGGAAAGAACTCCAGCCTGGAGCTGTTGGCAACGGTGTAAATCATGCCCCGGTCTATGACAATGTAGTTCATAAAGTTCAGGAACCTTTAGAAAGATTAATGCACGATGAACTATAACACTCTTAGAAAGATTGTTGTGTCATTTGCTTTTTCATGGGTTGTCTTTCCAGTTCACATTGATAGCTATTCTCTACCACATAGGTTTCAGGAGCAGCTTTGTTTTCTTTTTGAGCAGTAGGAGCCAGCTTTGTCAAACATGTACACTTCTTGTTTCATATTGGAAATGAAGGATATCATACATATTTACCAACAGGATACCGCAAAAGTATCAATTCAATAAATTTTACAGTCAACGGATTCAGCAAAACTGAAGCAGTAACTTGATCATCTTCGATACATCTCGTCAAACTGCTGAGTTTGGGCTTTAGCCTACAATAAACCTCAACGCAACATTTACAAAACGCTTAGCAGCAAGACACAGATCTCGCACTTACTAAACACATTTAACATTAAAAAAATATTGTGACTTTCCTCACACCAAAAACCCAGGAAAGAAAAGTTTCATTGAAAGGGAGAAAACGGAAAAGGGATACATCTGAAATTCAGTTTGATCTTCTACTTCTGCATTGATCGTCATGTCAAGGATCTAGATTGCTGTCCTGCAGCTACCACTCAATGGCTTCTATGGTTCAAAACTCTGGAGGTTTACAAAGCCAAGATATCTCTTCAAACCTTTGCAAAATTCAATGACCAAACTAGACATACAAGAAACAAACATCACATTTGAAATCCACCAACTTTTTATAAATAGCAAGTAGAAACAACTCCAAACTGCAATCCTTCTCACCCTTACAGGGTAAACTCGCAAATAACCAGGAAATCCATCAACTTCTTCATTGTTGGTTTGATAACCTCCAGAAAGCCTACAAATTCTCTATTGTGGAGTCAACCTCCACACACGAACAAAGGCATCCTCGCCAGAGCTTACGACTGTGTGCTCATCGGTGAAAGCTATCCCATACACCCCGCCCAAATGAGCACCCTTGATGGTTACACGGCTGGATGCAGGCTTGTCAACTTCATATATAATGACACATGTGTCAAGTGATCCAGTAGCAACCATGCTGTTATCGGGAGACCAAGCAAGGCAGTTTATTCGAGCAGTATGGTACAACATATTCTTAAGCTTGACCTGCAACATAGCATGTGCCAAAAAATGCAACTAGTAAGTTCAAGTTGCAAATGTCATAAGATTCAAGGTGTTCAGGATTTTTATGACAATTTCACAACCAGGCCTCTAATGAGAAATATTCACATTAAGGTACATTTAACATTCCATTGAGTCTCATATAATTTGTCTTTGACTCTCACTACCTTAGACAGACATCACTTCCTCGCAAAACTTCCTTGCACCCTTTCCTTACTTACAGAGAAGTATATGTGCCCAACAAAAGGGAAAGTGACTGCAAGAATTGATAATTCCTATAGTATGCTTTAATGTGACTTCAACAACTCCTTCGCATATCAAATTCAATGTTCTGTGCAAACAATTTGCAATAGATGTGAATTACACTATGTAAATCTTTCATTTCGTAAGATGTACTATAATGTAAAACAGTGATGCATGCACAGAGAGAAATAGTTGGCTAATTGCACTCTAGACCACTTACACCTTTCTTCTATCCTATTTGTATGTGTTTCATTAGATTTGTCTACTAAAAAGTAAAAACCATGCATTTTGATTACCAAAGAACAGTAATTGATCGTGGATTGATGCAGACATCTACACCCACACACATTGACACTCATACATGCACATACAAATACCCATAACTAGGTTAAAGGATAGTCTTTTCTCCTGCTCATCATCCAAGGATACTAAAACCAAGATAATGGTTATAATATTAGACTGACAAATGATAAACAATAGCTGCGGGCACTGAGCAATACCTCTCGGGAGGCACGATCCCAGATGACAGCTTCTCGGTTCAAATCTCCTGATGCAATCATTGAAACATCTGGAGAGTAACGTATGACACTGATAGCACCCCGATGTTTCTCTAGTACAGCCTCTTCCGTAAGTGTATCACCTGCTATAGAATATATATGCAGTTTGCCATCCTGCCCACCAATGATAGCTTCACTACCATCTGGTGCAATAGCAGATGCTGTGACAGTAAACCCAAGGTTAATAGTTGACACTACTTTGCTGCCACGAAGCAAGACAGCTCCTGAATCAATTGAAACCAAAACAAGTTCAGGAGACTGAAGAGCATGGCTTATGTCCTTCGGCTGACTACCAACATCAACAGATTCTGCATCTCCACATTGATCACCCTGTAATGGAACTCTCCACACCTGGATAGTAATAAGAGAAAGAATGAGCAAGAACTAAGATAAGGTAAAATTCAAATGAGGCAAAGCACTATTGGTTAGAAAATATCCATGATATGTAGAAATAAATATTTCTATCACCCCAAATCTCAAGGTGATTATGATTTTATACCTGCTTTATCAATGGCTTTTTACAACTTTTTCGGTAATTGTAGGTGGGACATCAGATAATGTCATAGAAACCAATCTAGGAAATATTTGGTTCACATGGTAAATAGAGTGAAGAAGGTATTAGATGCAACAGAAGAGCACATTTATGTTTTTCCTCAAGAGAAATCAAAATGTAAAGGTAGATATCATCTAATTGAATGAGACAAAAAAACAAAGAAGTCTAGTTACCATATTGTCAAATCCAGATGAAACAATTTCTTCTTCAAGAGAAATCGAAATGTAAAGATAGATATCAGCAAATTGCATGAGACAAAAAGAACAAAGAATTCTAGTTACCGTATTGTCAAATCCAGATGAAACAATTTCTTCTTCAACAGCTGCAAAACATTTTATTTGAGAAGTCTCCTTCCTTTGTAATTTTCCACTATATCCAACGCCTTGAACCCACTTAACAATTAGACCATCATAGCTGGTAGACAATATAAGTTTTGGGTCATTCTTTAGGACAGCCAATGAAGTAATATTCTTCATGTGTCCAAATAGCGATATTGGGGTTTTATCAAGGTCACTTGCTGAGAATATACTGATCATGCCTCCAAGTGAAACAGTAACTATATGATCATTCTGCCATAGGCCGCCAACAAGCATGTCATCCACTCCACCTGATCCAGGACATGTCAATGTTTTATTCACCTTCCCATTACCATCCTCACATATATCCCATACTTTCGCCGACTTGTCAGCGGACACAGTCAGAATCTATCATTCAAATACGAACTAATCAGCATAATTCAACACGAAGCAAACATGAACACATTTCGTAACACAACCAGTAATGCAGATGAACAAAATATATTGGCAGAAGAAACCAATCCAAGTTACCTGTTTGCCATCAGGACTCCAGCTAAGAGCATAAATGCTGCCTTTGTGGCCATCTTCGGATGAAAGCTCTCCGATCTTCTCCGCAGTCTTCCCATCAAACATAAGACCCTTCTTATCTGAGCTTACAGTGATAAACTTACTCCCATCTGGAGAGTACCTTACACAGTTCACAAAATTCGAGTGATCCCTGACATCCAAAAACCACAAACAAAAAAAGATAACACTTCCGAATGAGGTAAGTAACACACAGATACACATAATGCGATCAAATCAAGGCCTCAAAATCATCACAATGATCAAAGAACAAAACCTGTGAGACTGCTTGAATTTGAAAGGAGGCCCTTCATAGAAATTGACCAGGAAATCCTCACCGCATGTGACAATGCGAAAGGGTCTGGTTGGCTTGAAACAACAGCTCAAAACCCGTTTCGAATGCCCATCGAAATCCCCCACAGTAGACCCAGAATCCCACCTATTCAAAATTCACAGCCAAATTTTCACAACCCACCCAAATCAAAATCAACTCTATATTATATTATTAAGATCGCAAAAACGACGTCGCTTACATGAAGGCGCGGACAAGCGACTTCCCTTTGCCTTCGCCGCAGGCGACGATCCTCATTCCGTCGGCGGACCACTGGAGGTCGTCGATCCGACCCGAGAGGACCTTGAACTCGTTCTTGAGGACGAAATCGTTGTGGGTCCCCCAGATCCTGACGGTGCCGGAGACGTCGGCGGACGCGATCCACTCGCCGTTGGGGGAGAATCTGGCGACGGTGGCCGGGTAGGCGTGCTCCGCGTAGACGGCGACGTCGAGAGGGTTGTCGAGGTTCATGATGATCACGGATCTGCCATTGGTGTAGAGGAGCCGGTTGGATTTGGGATCGCCGGAGATCAGGATCCCCCGGCCGCGCTCCGTCGACGGCACGCAGGCGTAGGCCTCGGCGAGTTGGGGCATTTTGGGGATTTTGGGGGAAATGAGATTTTGTGGGGATTTGAAACCTCGCAGCTTTTATAGACTGAAGAGGACAAGTGGTGGACCCCAGTGAGGTTTGGAAATGTTCAACAATGGACACGTGTCGGAGATGTATTGATGATTCAAAAGCAAGTCTGGATTTTGGGCTGGTCAAGCTCAGAAAGGACCTTCCAGGCCTGGCCCATCCATTTCTTTTCTTTTTTTATTTTTGTGGTCGCATTAGAAAAGTATTACAAAGAAGATGCTCTTTCTTTATAAGGTCTTTAACAAGACATTATGTACTGATTTGTCTAAAAAAAGACATTATGTAATGATATGCGATTAATTTAGGTGAAAAGTGATTAAACCAAACACGCATGTGATTGTGATCAAAAGTAATATTAGTAAACTGGTCGGCTAGCATACTGTCCTCTCAGAATGTATGTACGAACTCAATGAAGTGAAATTTTATTTCGCCGGGTACTAAACAATGATGATCAAAGCACGAAAGTTCAACTAACTAACGTAGCAGTGTAATATGAAAAGATAAACTGTCAAGTCATGTAATACAACTATACAAGTGGTAAAGAAGTGAATTGTAATAGTCAGGCGGATAAAACTACGTGTGGACAAATATTGAGTCTAAAAACAAAAGGAATAAAGTTAGAAATGAGCACAATACTTGTATAATACTTTTAGGTGTACGTTGTTTGGTTTGCGGAAAGGAAATTAGTTTCTTCGTCTTTGCCATGAGCCATGGGAAAATAAATTTCGTACTAGTTTCTCTAGCAATGTTTGCGAACGTCAAGAAAGTAATAAGAAAATGCATTTTACTTTTGTTTTCGATGTTTGGTTTGTGCAGGAATAGGAAAGTAAGTAACATCAATTTTACAATGACATCCTTACTATTAAAACATAAACAATTCAAGATTCAAAAGTTTTTTGAAGAAAAAGTTGGTAATAATAACATTTAAAACAAGCTTGCTCACCTAAGGGACAGTTTTAAGGGACTGTGAGGGACAAGTACATCTCAACCACATGTATTAAATATAAAAGCAGAAATGTAATAACCTGTTTTTTTTATTCAAAACAATTTGGTGGCAAACACCTTTGTTAAAAGGTAAGGTGTAACTTGATTCAAGGCCGGTTGTTCTAATCATCATACAAGTCTGCATAATTGAAAGAAGCAGACAATTCTCTCTCTCTCTCTCTCTCTCTCTCTCTCTCTCTCTCTCTCTCTCTCTCTCTCTCTCTCTCTCTCTCTCTCTCTCTCTCTCTCTCTCTCTCTCGCTCGACCGAAACCGAAAAACAGAGCAAAGGCTCTTCGGTCTCTCTCTACCTCCACCGGCCACCAAACGGCGTCGAACCACTTCCTTTTGCTTCGTCTCAGCCTTGCGCAGCTGCTAGAGGCAGCCTTGCACCGTGACACGGCCACCAGCGGCGGCGGGAAGCTCCGCCCGGTTTGAGCTCGTTTTGGAACCAAGCTTGATATCTCAAGCTACCGGTCACCAATCCTCACCAAAATCCATCCACAAGCTCGCCTCAACTTCCTGAAGCTCCCAGAAGCAGCCTCACACGGCGGCGTGGCCCGTAGCAGTGGCTGCAAGTCAAACCCAACCAAGAACGAAACCGGAGCTATCGATCCGGATATCTCGAGCTACAGACCATCATTTCTTGTGATTCTTGAGCTAGTGAACTCAGATTGAAGTTTTGAACAACTTTCATGAAGGGATCGAAGCGAGAAATTGAAGTTTTTACGTCGGAATTCAAGCTCGCCGGATTCTGGAAATTTTCCGGCCACCGACGCTTTCGATCAAGATATCTCGAGCTGTAGAGCTTCGTTTTGAGTGATTCTTGAACCAGTGAGTTCGTCTTTAAGTTCTGAACAAGTCTCCTGAAGGAATCGAAGCGAAAGGAGGACATTTTTACGTTGATCGGAGCTTCGCCGGTTTCTGCAAATTCTCGCCGGTTTCTGGAAAAATTCCGGCCACCTCGACTGTTTTAGGTAATTTCAACCACTTCCGGTCATTTTCAGCTTACATGGTAGTTATGAAAGTTGTTAAGCATGATGAGAGGAAGAAGAGCAGCCCGGCCCCGACACCATTGGTGGTGGTCGGCGGCGGCTCTGCCACTAACTCCGGCGGCCCTTTCCGGCCACCTCCGGGGATCAAAAATATGGTTTCTGTACATTTTCAGATTCTATATTTCAATACGATCATTTTGGTATATTACACGTAATTTTTGGATATCGTATGATTAAGTTATGAATTTTTAAGTTTCGATCGATTTCGATCGTTCGATTTGTGATCTGTGAAGATCAGACCGTCTGATGGAATTGTAGATTTGATATGTTGATCGTATGACTGTCCCGATGACTTTGTGTGGTCACGGACGAAGATCCGACCGTTGGATCTTCGTATAATTGAGAAATGGTGATTCGGGAGGCGATTTGTGAGAATCCATCCGTCGGATTTTTATATAAGTTAGAATCCGACCGTCAGATTTCCGTATATGTGTGCTTTTGAGTTGTTGGCTAAGTTAAGATCATTATTGGATTAGGTGATCGATGGATTTATTTGGCGGACGATTCGTGAGATTGTTAATTGAGCTGTTAAGAAGACGCAGCTGGATCAGAGGTGAGTAAACCTCACGTGGTTCATATTACGAACCGAATAAATTTAATTACTTTATTTTGTCGTAATTGTGTGAAAATATTTATGAAATAAATATTTGTTTTAAATCATATGGGCTTGATCAACTACGGTCCATAGGTAAGTAAAATGTATTTAAACTATAAAAATGAATTTCACGATTTTATTGTGTGGACTATAGTTGGTATTAGTGATTATCCCTGAGCGGATAATTACGTATATATATATTTATGTGGAATATATATATGGATGGTGTGGCATTGTGGTATGTGGATTATTGAATTGAATATTTACATATGTCGGAAACATATATGTATTGGTAGAATTGTTGTGATGCAAACAATATTTGTGAGTGAGTTCATATATCGTTTTTGGGTATGACTTTTCGGGAAACAATATGTCGTGGGAAATGGTATTTCTATTGTTTTGAAAAGTGTTTGAGGATTTGGGGAGTTGCAGGTTGTGATTTCTCCTTTTGGGTTGGGAAACATTTCAGGTCCGGTATGACCATTTTAAATGTTTTAATCTGACGACCGGTGGTCTGAGGATTTGAGAGTCACAGGTTGTGATTTCTCCGTTTGATTTGTTTTAACATTTTGGGTCCAGTGCGACTCGCTTAAATGTTTTGATCTAAGGGTCAGGTTGGCCTAAAGATCCGGGGTTTGCAGGTTGCATCCTCAGGCAATATATCGTAATTACGCCTTTGGCCCGGTTAGTGATTTCGATCAGTTAGAGCTCTAGTCTGTCTGCCAACGTGTCCAGGTTGGACCGGATTTTCATAATGATTTGTTAGGTTAACATTTCCTATGATTTTGTCACGATGTGACTTGTAAGAGTCCTTTTGGTAAAAGGTGTTGAGTTTTGGATGGATTTATTAGTGTGAGTTGATGATGTTTTTAATTAATTTCCTTGTTAATTCTTTTGTTTAAATTTCTATTCTTTTTCTCTTTTCTTCTTTTTCGGTTATATTGTTTATTATCTCTATTTATTTCCTTGATCATTTCTATGGTTCGATTTCCCGTTTATTTCTCGTTTTCATTTTATTGTTTGATTTTAATGTAATCTCCTGAACTAAATTATATGCAGGGATTACTATGACTTCTGATTTTATGCGTGTTGGTTATTTCCTGAATTAAATTTCTATGCATGATTAATGTTCTTATTAGTTTAATTGGGAAGTGCAGTGATGGATGAGACTTGTAGAAAGTTGAGAAATATTATTCCGTATTGTGGGGATAAAGACATCTTGTTAAGAGTAGAGATGAGTGATTCATTTGATTTCTTTGTGTGTGATTTCAAATGATTTGGAGTTAATGATTTTGGTGATCGATTATCGAGATTGTGGTTTTCTTTGTGGATGTTGAAATTGTTGGTTGTTACTTGAGTTAAAAGTACTGTGTTATAATAAATCAACCATTCTTTCTTTTACTCATACTGGCTGTCAAAAGCTTACCGGGTTTTGTGTTGTTGCAATCCCGGTACACTATTCAAACGGTGTAGCGGATAATCCTACAGGACTGGAGAATTCAGGAAGGTGATCGAACCGTGTAGAGTAGCTGCTTTGTAATACTCTGATTTTCAGTTGTGAGGTTTGTTATGCTCATTAGAGCTTTACAATTTACTTTGTACGAGTGAGTTGTAATAATTAACTCGAGGTCTTCGAGTTTTGAATTTGAGCGTGAGTGGCGAGGTTGTTTCTGAGAAAAAAAAATTCAGAACGTTTATTTGTTTAAGTTGTTTAATTCATGTTTCGGATTTGAATTTGTTATTCAAAATTCGGGGCGTGACAAGAAATTATAACAATTTAAAACTGTACATTTATTTCCAGCCGTCAGATTCACTTGTCCCTCACAGTCCCTTAAAAACTGTCCCTTAGGTGAGCAGGCCTTACATTCAAAATAGTCTTCAGAGTAGAGTAGTAGACAATTAATGTGCAATTAATGCAGAAAAAGTGGTTCCAAACACAATAAAGGATAAAGTTTCCCTTCCCAAACTTTCTACTCCTCAAACCAAACTAGGCCTTAAAGTTGGAGTTTGGTTTTTGGGTTTGTCAAAATGGATATGATTGGATGGAAAAAATCATTTTATCTTTAAGGACTTACTGATATTACAAAAAATTATTTTGTAACTTCTCATATCCTCATATTTTCTTTTTCCCCTACATTTGATTCGTTAGTTTCATTTTCTTATTTATGAATTAACTATGAATAACATGAGTCAAATGAAAAATTCTTCTATGCACCAACGGTGAAAGTGAACCAGCAATTCCAGCGGATCTAAGCCGTTGATATTTATAGTCAACATTTTTTTAATAACAAAATAATATACTTAATATTATTCAACAATACATTCCTGTTAGTGGAAATATATGTCAGTGTACTGAGGTCAAACCCAAAACTCATACGAAACTTGAGTAATACTGTAATAATCATCTATTTAAGCCGAGTATCCCAAATGCCAGACAAATTGAGAGAAGGATGAATTGCGTATTTAAGGGAGACCTAGCTAGCTAGAAAAGATTACATTAAAAATTAGTGGCGGTCCACCCACTCAATTGTGTTAGCTAGATGGTGGGAGGGAAGTAAAGGTAAGTGAGTGGCATGGCCGGTGCACATTCTCACCTCACCAAAGCATGCACACTATTGTGTCTTGTCATTCATTCACGCTCAGTCACAGACACTTAAACATGGACTGGTAAAAACAACCAGTCCAGTCCTCCATTCCATACATGTCAACTTGTCTATAAACTAACCCCCAAACCCCCACTACCAGACGCAGCTCAGCCTCCTCACCTCGTATATATAGATATCTATTGCTCTATTCTACCCAACCAATATATACACCCTCTGTTACTAATCGATCAGAGAATCTGAGATCGATCTCTCTCTCTCCCTGAGCTTTTGCAGTAACTTAGCTAGGGTTTACGATCGATGAGGAAGCCTTGCTGTGAGAAGACTGAGATGACTAAAGGAGCGTGGTCGATACAAGAAGACCAGAAACTCATTGACTACATCCAAAAACATGGCGAAGGTTGCTGGAATTCTCTTCCTAAGGCTGCAGGTACATATATGCATCACCTTGATTCTTTCTTGGATTACTTTTTGTATGGTTTGCAGCTATATTGATGAACCAACGTTGTTGGTTGATTATGATGATCGACTTAGGGTTGCGTCGTTGCGGTAAGAGTTGTCGACTGAGATGGATAAACTATCTACGACCAGATCTTAAACGAGGAAGCTTTGGAGAAGATGAAGAGGATCTCATCATCAGGCTTCATACACTCCTTGGGAATAGGTATGAATCTCAGATCGATCCTTTACCCTTTCCCAAGTTAATTCCCCGATAACGTAACGAGTACGTTTGCCCAAACAAGCTAGATTAGAGGGAGAGAGAGAGACCGTTTAATTTAATGGGAATTAGGAAAACAGTTACCGATGAAAGCTTTTTCATAATTTGTTAGCTCCTGTATCTAGCTGCTTGCCTATCTTCTATTTTTTTCTCCTGTTGTTCTCATTTCATCTCTTGTTTGCAAGATTGAAGATTAATGACCGAACTGTTCATCTTTTGCATCGCTTTTAAAAAGAATGATCCGTACAAGAGAATTCAATTTGGTCATTTAAACTTTTTGCTGATAAACCATAAATATGATTGACTATCAATACACTATATCATATATTAAGTCTGATGTCTGTAGATTTCCAACTATCAGTTGCAATAAACAACTCGATTTTCTAATAAAAAGCCTGGAAATTCTGTGGTTGCACAGATATTTTACAAATGATTGTTTAAGAGATCATAAAAAGACACTTATGATCATGAGTCCGAAAGCTTGGGTAAAATGTAAATCCAATTTTTCTTTTTTAGGTAAGGATATCCACTCTTGAACTTCCCTCCCTCCAATTACATCTCTAACATTTTCCAAGAACTAACTGATCTGAAGAATTTGTTACAGAAACTAATATTGATAACCACATACAGATCGAACGACTCTTAGCTAGCTAGACCCTTTCAGTGAGTATATACATATATATAATGAGTGAATTGGATGAATTTAATTTAGCTCCGTGCATGTACATATTATTGTTTTTAGGTGGTCGCTAATAGCTGGAAGACTGCCTGGAAGGACAGATAACGAGGTGAAGAATTACTGGAACTCTCATTTAAAGAAAAAGCTACTGAACATAGGCACCACTACTCTTCGTCCAAATAAGCCCCGCGAGATTAACCATGCACCTTATAATAAGCTTGTCAAGTACTTCAATGACATGGACGATGAGGTAGTTGATGAGGTCTCAGCCGATTCCGCGAGCACCGGAATCAGCAGCTGCTTGGTGCCTAAGTTGAATCTCGACCTTAGTCTCAGCCTCTTGAGTAGTACTAGCTAGTACTGCTCCTGATCCTCCAGCCTCTTGTCTGTATGTGTGTGTGTATATATATATTATTTACGTACCTTTCCTCTCCAGGGCTTCTTTTAGACTATGGTGCTTGGATTCGTGGATTGGCTTTAATTATGACTACATGTTGAATAGTATGAAAAGGTGCTTGTATTTCAGGTGAAGACTTCGAAGAAAATAAAGTGTTGGCAACAGCCAAACAGTACAAGCAAGCAGAGGCGACGAGAAGTTTATCTCCTTTTACTATGTATAGGGAAAATCTATATATTTAGTATCTTCTATCTCCTATAATGACCAATATATTTGATACACTATCAAATACCCTGAAGAGAGAAGTAGAGATTGTTCTCTCGGTAGAATAACTGCCAATAATCAATTTGGCAATGAAATATATATATGAAGGATTATTTATATTCCCTTTTTATTTACCAAATATATTGATTGGTCACCCTATAACACATGAACAGGTTTTGCACTAATTAGTTTCTATGATTATTATTATTATTATTTGTTCGTTAGAGGAGATTGAACCCCTAGCTTAACATAATCCTAACCTGATTGATCTCCACCATTCTTAACGCTTGGGCTTATCCAAAGGACAATTAGTTTTGATCTTTTGTTTTGCTTACTACAATTAATTTGCTTATCAATATTAACAACATTTAATATTTCAACATATGACGTGTTATAAATGAGAATACAAAATTTCTATGTTACCTAAAAATAAAATCTCGAGAAGTTTTAAATACACACCCCCAATTATTTAATACACACTCCATACTTAATACACCACCCATTTAATTTCTCATTCTAATAATTTACTAAATACACAACCCAAAGTACCTAAAATACCCTTGATCTCAAAAATCATGAAATATCCTACTTTTTGACTATATTAAGGTTACTATTTAATATGATTAGTATATTCTAGTAGATTAACATTTATTACTTGTGTTAGTTATTGAGAAATCCATAAAGATTTATTATTGTTCCCTCTAAATAGATGCATATAAATAGGGTTTGTGTTATTTGAGCTCTCATCCACCAAACACCATGTTAATCAAGTAAACCACTGCAAGTGGCCTAGTGGTTTTTGCCTAGTTGGGTGTGCTCTCCAACCTAGGTTCGAACCCCGAAGCTGTCAAAATGGCCAGGCACTGTACTGCAATGCATAGTTGGAGCATTTCACATGCGCCGAAGGGGTTTATCTTGGGCCTAGAAAGCCTTTGGGTTCCCTTTGACAAAGTCAAAAAAAAAAAAAGTATAAAATTATGAGTTGAACATTCAACCAAAACTATACCAGTAGTTTCTCCATAGTGGCGGAACTAAATAGTTGTCATTAGAAGGGCCAAACAAATTAACAATTACAAAGTTTTTTCACCTGTGATGTTTAATATTAGAAAATAAATTGATTAATCATAACTCTTAGAACAAAAAAGGAAATTAACTAAAAAATGGGAGTAAAGCGATATGTTTTAAAAATATTTAATGCCATTGATTTTGAAATTCTAAATATTATGGTCTCTAACCTCATCTAATTACAATTTATTTAAGGAAAAAATTAAATTAGATAGTTTCTAACTGACAAGAATAAAAATTGGGAGGCCATGTATAGAAATTTGTTGTGTTTATCTAACTATTTATACATAAATAGAATAATATAAGGAAAATATGTCTATTTTTTTTTTTTTTGACCACATCCATGACTATTTTTTCTAACTATGTCGATGTTATACCCTACATCCATGACTATTTTTTCTTCTTCTAATGCATAGATGTATGTTTTGGTCATTTAACCTACCTACAAAATCTAATTTGAAATATAAAATAATAGGGATGTGTATTAAGTGATTAGGGGTGTGTATATAAAGGTGACAAGAAATTAGTAATAGTATATGTGAATTAGTCAAACTTTATTTTGTTTAACATAATATCGAGCATGTTAATTTTTTTTTTTTTTTTACATTGAAGGATATCGAATGTTGACCTAGCTTAATCCTAAATTATTTTCGGCCTAACATACTCCTATAACTTAGTATATGCTATTTATTAGTTATCACAAATCACATCCTACTTACCTATATGCATGCATGCTCATATCTTAATTACCTGCATTACCTTATCCAAGTTACCCACTATTGCCTCGTCGATGTTATACCCTACATATAGATATATATCAGCTAGCAGCAGATCAGAATGCGAGCTCCGGTATATCTGGCTAGAGATAATTTGAATGTAACTAATTAGTTCATCCTATATATAGAAAGTAAAAATGGTACCCATATTTTCTTTACTTAAACTCATAAATGATTGAGTATCCTCATTGAAATAAACGACACGAAGACATGCTTGAACAAGAAAAGCGCCCGCACACTCCTAATTTTTCCTAAACAAAACTAACGAAGTGATCGAGAAGGAAAGACATGGCATGCTAGCGGCCAACTAGACCACGACCACTTATACATGAAAAATCTAGCTTAATTAATTTAACTAATTAAAACCCTGTCTAGTTTAGTGAAATTAGTACCCGAAATAATAAATTATCTACAAATTATTCTCCTATATATGTTGCCATTCATAAACTGGCAATGCGAAGCACAAAATTGAAGGATTGTTTCATCTGTTGAGAATATATACATCCCACATGGGAAAAATGGGACTTTGCCTATGAGTTTATAAGGGTTTGGGTCACTCCATCCATTGCCAATTGGTTTTGGATGTGAACCCCAGATTACTTTATCATGGTATCAAAGCCAGGTTACCCACGTGTGCATGCCTAACGGCCACACGGGCTCCACGTCACCCAAAGTTGTCCACGTGTATGGCTTGAAAATTTGCCACACGTGCGGGGGAGTGTTGAGAATATATACATCCCACATGGGAAAAATGGGACATTGCCTATGGGTTTATAAGGGTTTGGGTCACTCCATCCATTGCCAATTGGTTTTGGATATGAACCCCATATTACTTTATCATCATCGATATGTACATAAGGTCAGTAGTTTATATTTTACTAACGAGAAGATGAGATTGATATAAATTAAATTGACTTCAACCAAGTCATCCCAAAAAACTCTAAACTGTTTGAATTGGAGTTTAGCTAACTAGCTGAAACCTGAAACTAATGCTTCAAATTAATTAAGCTCAGATTAATACATCTAATTAGAACTTGAAGGTATAGACTTTAGTATATATGTAATCATTTGAAGAAATTAGACTTGGCACAACTACTGGGAGGGAGAGAGAGAGAGAGAGTTTCTAGCTAGAAATAATCTAGCCCTAAGTCACTAACTAGGCTCAAGGCTCATCATAAAGCATGCATCAATGTCACAACCGATTTTCAAACTATTAAACCTACTGTTCAAGATCAAGAGTATTGATGGGGATGAGGTATCGAACACAGGCCTCCAACAGTCACTCAACAGACACCAGAAATAAGGAGTAGCAAACTCGTAGAGAATGGCAAATCTATGCCGAAAATAAACTGATATTATTCATAAACTATAAGCCATCTAACAACGATTACATTACCCATATTTATAGGGTTTACAATACTTGGAGAATAAGTAGACTTAAGCTAAAATGGAAAGCTAATTAAATGTAAATCCTAAATTAAATGTAAAATGATACCCTAAAAATATCTAAATAATAAAATATAAAATAACAGAATAATGCATTTGATGTTGGCCCATATGCTCCTGCATCAGACTCCCCTGGTTGGAAAGAATTCGCCCTCAAATTCGAGCCATTGATTGAAGAAATCCTGACAAAGTCTTCCATTGCTTCAGATCTTTTGTTGAACCTTTAACTTGCAATTGAATCCTTCCTTTCCAAACAAATAGATATTTGGAATAAATGATTATCCTTGACCCCATAAATTTTCTCTCCGACATTAACTTCGCAATCCCAAAATTTTTCTCACCATCTTTTATCTGAGTGACAAGATTAACTAATTCTTTGGGAATATGCATAATGAATGCATTAACTCCAACAAAATCAACAAATTTATGCTCAATATCTTTCGACAATATTGACTTGATTGCGGCTTTAATGTCGTCTTCATCATCACAATTTCTAGGAACAAATTCATTTTTCCTTTGGTCCTCCACACCACCATCACAAACTTCATAATCTTCATAACAATCATACTTTGGTGGTATATCAAAACTCATGAAATTATTTTTTTCTTTTTCTAAAAATACTTCCTCACCAAATGAAAAATTAAAGATAGTGGACTTACAACCGGAATAGTTGAAAGTACTATGTCCCTCTTCATTTGACTCACACAACGGAGCACAATTATGAATTGGGCCAACATCAAATGCATTATTCTGTTATTTTATATTTTATTATTTAGATATTTTTAGGGTATCATTTTACATTTAATTTAGGATTTACATTTAATTAGCTTTCCATTTTAGCTTAAGTGTACTTATTCTCCAAGTATTGTAAACCCTATAAATATGGGTAATGTAATCGTTGTTAGATGGCTTATAGTTTATGAATAATATCAGTTTATTTTCGGCATGGATTTGCCATTCTCTACGAGTTTGCTACTCCTTATTTATGGTGTCTGTTGAGTGACTGTTGGAGGCCTGTGTTCGATACCTCATCCCCATCAATAACATCAAATGCATTATTCTGTTATTTTATATTTTATTATTTAGATATTTTTAGGGTATCATTTTACATTTAATTTAGGATTTACATTTAATTAGCTTTCCATTTTGGCTTAAGTCTACTTATTCTCCAAGTATTGTAAACCCTATAAATATGGGTAATGTAATCGTTGTTAGATGGCTTATAGTTTATGAATAATATCAGTTTATTTTCGGCATGGATTTGCCATTCTCTACGAGTTTGCTACTCCTTATTTCTGGTGTCTGTTGAGTGACTGTTGGAGGCCTGTGTTCGATACCTCATCCCCATAAATTGGTATCAGAGCCAACGCATATCTCCCCGTCGGAACCGTCACCATCTTGGTAGAAAGTTTCGATGCGATCAACACGTTGATGATAGGTGGTAACGTCTCTCTCCCTGTCGGAACTCTTACGACTCCGTCGTCGAGCTTCGATGCGATCAATACGTACCGCAAGTTTCTGAAGCATCCTTTTGATTTCAGCCATGTCGTTGTTGATGTCACGATCCTCCATTCGAAAGCCTCCCCTTCTTCGCCCGACCTGAGACATGGAATCCACCAAGCTCTTGCCAAAGCTCTGATACCAATTGATGGGGATGAGGTATCGAACACAGGCCTCCAACAGTCACTCAACAGACACCAGAAATAAGGAGTAGCAAACTCGTAGAGAATGGCAAATCCATGCCGAAAATAAACTGATATTATTCATAAACTATAAGCCATCTAACAACGATTACATTACCCATATTTATAGGGTTTACAATACTTGGAGAATAAGTAGACTTAAGCTAAAATGGAAAGCTAATTAAATGTAAATCCTAAATTAAATGTAAAATGATACCCTAAAAATATCTAAATAATAAAATATAAAATAACAGAATAATGCATTTGATGTTGGCCCATATGCTCCTGCATCAAGTATGATCAATTTTTTTTTTTAATACTGTACGTATGCCTATCATTATTAGTATATATTAACATATCTAGCTAACTAAGCTAGACTCCGACTGGTAAATATCAATATATGTAATGTCCAAGAGGGAGAGCGAAAGCAACCGTAGCTTCGCCCGCGGCTCCTCACGCTAAGTTCAGCGTCGACGCACGGTGTTTGACGGGCTGTGGTTGGTGGAGGTGCGTTGGTCGTGTCATTGAGGGCAGCACGGCCGGCCCTAGGTATAGGCCCAGCAAGCTTGTGCCTATGGCCCCCAACTTTCACGAGCCCTGAAATTAAATCAAGTTATATATATATATATATGTGTGTGTGTGTGTGTGTGTGTGTGTAAAAAAAAATTGGAGATATATTAGATTGATATATTGTCGTTCTTTACTTCTTCTTTGACGCGGCTACTCGGTCAGACTCGCCGTCTTGTTCTACCCGTTAAGGCACCATTAGCTTTTCAATCCTGATCGTTAGTTAGATAACACGTGGCTTGCATCTGTGCATTCTCACATAGCATAAGTACTGCATCTGCCATTCTGCAGCAGCAATTCTTTCTCTGAGTATCAGAACTCTATTTCTCAATACAAGTTTGTTTTCTCTCTGTTTTTCATATAAAACTAACAATCTCCACTTCTCCAGAATCCCAAATTCTCACATCTCAAACCTAACAGGTAATTCATCATCAAAGTCTCAATTTCATCATCGCCAACAATCATCATCATCTGCAATTATAATTTTGATTTTCTTGCTCTTCGTCTGTTCATTGTTTTTTAATGATTTTTCTGAATTTCTGGCAGATTTGGGAATTGGCAAGAAGGATTTTTGAGTCTAACACAGCAATTTCGCTGGGTAAGTCTGTAATTATTCTTTGCAAATTCAAATATTTTTCAATGAATCAATGATTAAGATTTTGTGTCTATTTTCTTTACTTTTTTTCCTTATTTGATTCGTTTGAACTAATAGAGTTATAGAGATCACACTACTAGAATTATAGCCCCAGACATCGGTCAAAAACCGATGAGAAACAAAAACCCAACCGATGTCTTTGTGGGTGATGAGAAAGATCCGGAAAATGCAAACATCGGTTTTTAGCCGATGTCTAGTATTCGGGTAGACATCGGTTCCTTATTATAAACCGATGTAAATAGGTTTAAATGATAACAAACTTGCATGTTTTACTATTGTTAAACCCACATTTTATTGTATTTAAAGCTTAAACAAATATAGATTATATAACACAAGTTTGCGTTTTAACATCGTTATTGATTTAAGAACCGATGAGTAATACTGTTACAGACATCGGTTCTCATAAACATTTCTTGTTCTTAATGATTTTGAAGCGTAATCTGCCACATATACCGATATATTTACTTATATTAACATCAGTGTGTAACGAAAAAACGATGTTAATAATCTATTGCACATCGTTTCTATTCAAAAATCGATGTCTGGATATTTTAGTAACATCGATTTTCATTTCGGAACTGATGTCTGGCACTCGGTAGTATATCGTTTTTTACAATGAACCGATGTCTGGATTTTTTAGTAACATCGGTTTTCATTTCGGAACTGATGTCTGGCACTCGGTAGTATATCGTTTTTGACAATGAACCGATGTCTGGATATTTTAGTAACATCGATTTTCATTTTGGAACTGATGTATCTGTATTACTGGACATCAGTTTTTATGGCTAAAACTGATTTCAACTTTATATCTAGACATCACATTCTATAAAGAGGATGATGTCCACAAAATAGAACTGTGATTATAAATTGCAAATTGGGGTATTATATCCGACATTCATCATCCTTAACAGTTTACAAAATGGGCAAAATAAAACCCCAATTCATGCACCTATATACTACAAGGCTAGCCTAGCAATTAGTATTCTTGTTTGTTCATAATTGCTACAAAAAAGTTAATTAAAAGCTAGCCTAACTCAAAATCAAGAAACTGGTCAGAACCTACAGCAGAGTCTGTAAGTAGTCGGCTACTTCAATGCGGACCTCGTCAAGTTGTTGTTGGGTATACCCTTTCCGATCCTTTACCGCCCACTACAAGAGGCAAAAAATTAAACTTGTGAAAATTCATGTTGCAAACTCACAATATAAGCATCAGAAACCCAAAAACGTGACAATGTTAAACAACACTCCCTTAAAATTCCCTAACGACAAGGTTGCCATAAACATTTCATGACAAAAAAAAAAAAAAATCAGAAATGGCAATGCCATCAACTTCTAGAATAAAACTTTTCGGCTCATTAGTGTCTTAAAAAATCGGTACATGAAGAGATTCATCCACTAGAAAGTCCCAGACAACTAATGATTAACGCAACCCACTAATGATTTTTCTGCAGAGTAGATAAACACTTGGAACCATTTCAACGGTCCGGTTTCTACAGCTCTATGTAAAATCTCTCCTTGTAAGTAGTTGCTTTCATTATGAGAAACAACCAAGAAGATATAGCATATAACAACACCAATAGAACTGGGATGCAAAATCTCAATTTCTTAAAAGCACACCAGAAAATGGATGCTCTATGTAGAATCTAGCATAATATAATCAATTCAAAACTAAAACTAGTATGCAGACATCGAATTCATCTGTTCAATTCCTGGCATTGGTCTTCTTAGCACACAAAAGGAAGCAAACTGAAACCTTTTCACAAACCCTAAACACTGGATTACCATACCATCTCAAAAACCCCAAATTCACAACAAGAAAAGAGAACCCAACAAAGCCCCACACATCAATTCTGAAACAGAGAGAAAGAAAGAGCACCTGAACACAAGTGTCCGTCATGTAAACGCCGTCCAAGTTCGGCGAGGAGGAAGAAGAAGAAGAGGAAGGGGCTTCTTCCAACGCCGTAAAGGAATAAAAATGAGAGCTGAGAAGCCTCTGGTTCTGCCTAATTTGACCGCCAAAGTGCGCCGTCAAACGGTGAAGAATCAACTTCCTCCGAGCCATGGTGAAGAAGATGCCTATTCCTCTCAAAACCAAAATCAGAATTAGAATATCAATCAGAGTACGCCATTAAAAAAGCTAAACAAAGGTTCGCGTCTCTGGTCTTCCTACGTCGACAGCTCTCTAATGTCTAATCGCCAAGTCGGTACTCCTCAAAAATGGGTTTTGGCTTTCTCGTGCCCAACACAACCCAAAGTCACGTGCTTTACATTCCTGACGTCTTCAACTATATATAAATTTATCACTCACATCTCATATCACGTAATACCAAACCTCAGAAATATCAGAAGTCTAGTCTTGGTGGATCTTCTACAGCCACAAAGCCCAGAAACCCAGATCACAATTCACGACTCTCATCGTTCAAGTTTGGATCTTTCCCACAAAAGTACCTTTTGCGCTGCATAGCCAACCATGAACAGCCCTCAATGCAGCTCCAAGAGAAACTGAATCTGTAGAGGGGTAGAAAGAAACAAAACTATTAAGTTATATTGATTTTAATACATCAAGCAAAACTTAAACCTTTTAAAGCAGGACACCAGTATCAAATAGAGCATCCATCTAGTTCACTGTTTCATACTTTTTTTTTTTTTTTTTTTTTTTTTTTTTTCTGGTGTGGTTTTAGTACTTATGTATCACAGAATTTGGCTTTGTTGAGTATTCAAGACTCAGACGTAAAAGAATTTGGTAATTAACTAGAAAAGAGGAGCTGACACCACAGGATGTACAGTGCTTACCAGATCTACGAACTGTGTACAACTCGCATCCAAATACACACGCTGCAATGTACAGGAAGGCACGATTCACTGATGAACTACCAGTTGCTATCAATCGTTTTGGAGGAGAAGGCACTCCATATCTTTCTGCATGACCTCGCAAAGACATGATCTGGCCTTCTACTACTGCTCGAGCCTGGAATCAGTAAATTAAACTCTCTTAGGAAGATTTCATGTAGAATGTCATCTACCCATGTGAACAATTGCTATCTTAAACAACAGACCTCATCAAATTTTGGATCAAACTGCTGCTCCACTTCCCGTACAGTCACACCCTCCAAAGTGTCACTGATGAAATTTTCAAGAATGTAGCGATGAAATCCAACTACAAGCATAAACTAGAGTTTAAGTCTGCTATTAAGAAGTTAAGACTTAAATGGATATCCCTGCATTCAATATATTAGATATTGCCACCATCTGAAACAAAAATGAAAAACAACAAAAGAAGACAAACAGGAAAACATTTGTGAAACACTGATGTATTGTCAAAGCTTTCTTAGTAGCAGACATTCCAATTGACTATATTTTGTTCATGCCCAACCAATAAAAAGCAGATAATAAATTGTGGCTGAAAAGGAAAAATAGAAATGCAGAACACCAGAATGAAAGCAATAGAGACTACAGGACTTAGCAGAACAGACTACTTCAAGGTCAGCAGTCACAATCATAGATGACAACAACAAATCCCATGTTGAAACCATTTCTGCCATGCTTATCAAGTCATGGAGTGGCAGTGTTTGAAAACTGAAATGTATCTATTTCCCAGACATAGCTTTTCTTCTTCTTTCTTTCTGTTCATATCCAACATCAAGGTTCATAACAAAACCAAATGTTCCTAACTGATTGTTATTGACCACTAAAAGATCAATGAATAGAGCAGAAGCCAACATTCAAATTAGTAATTACCCTTTCAGTTTACTTCCATCAAGGTGTGTGCATGTGATGAGATAACGTAAACATCAAAATAAACAACACCAAAATCCTCAACTTACCCCAAAAACTAAATATCCTCTCTGCTTGTCTCTATTCAAAATCCTATTATCCAAAACTCAAAGACGACAGCAGTACTCCTCCCAGGTAGATGCAGAACAGCATCAAACAACTACAATGAAAACCAAAGAACAACATCAAACCACTATAACAAAAGCAACAAACCAATGCATGAGAATTCAGAAGGACAAAAAGAACAGAATGGACAATCAAATACTCAGATTGATGCTCTTCTTTCCATTTAACTAGAAGAAGAGGAAAATTACAATAAACCATAGCTAATAAACTCATAACACACAATGATGATCATTATAAGCAAGAATAACTACCGATTTGTATAGTGATAACCCCAGAATAGCAGCCAATGTCAAGACAGTCCTTGCCTTCAAACCACTCCTTCTTGAAAACCTTCAATCTACGATCTTCCTCTGCAGATTGACAGCCAACATGTGCAAGAACTAAAATCAAACACAATCAACATGCACCAGCTCAAAATACCACACATTTAAGCCATTCAAAGACAAGCCCAACTCAAATACACAATAATTAAACAAAAAAGACTGAACTAATTTAGATCAAAACCGGACAGAAAATCAGTATTGGTGGTAACCAAGAGAAGAGAGAGAGAGAGAGAGAGGACCTACGAGACTAGACGTTGGAGAATGACAAGCTCAGGTCGGCTAATAAGCTCGAGGTCAGATCGGATCTCAAGCTCGAGGTCTGGAAAACTAGATCGGGGGGACTCGGGGTCAGAGCGAGGCAGGGGAACTCGGGGTCAGAGAGCGAGGTCGAGGACTCGGGGTCAGGTTGGAGGCGGCTCCAGTAGGCTTAGGTTGGAGAATGAGGTCGGGAGTCGACGCAGGTCAGCTTGGAGAAGGAGGTCGAGACTCGATGCAGGTCAGCTTGGAGAATGAGGTGAGAGTCGATCGTTATTAGCTACGGTTCGAAATTTTAGAGAAAGCGGAAAAAAATACTAAGTGTGGGGGGGGGGGGGGGGGGAATGAAATTTTAGTCCCCGCGTTCTCAAATTTTTTAAAGTTAGTCCCTCCGCGTTTTTAAAAAAATTTCCAACGAAACCTTTCTCATCGTTTCAGTTTGTGACTGATGTCTATAATAACAATAGAAATCGGTTTTTTCACAAACTGATGTTAGCACGATTTTTAACATCAGGTGCGATCCTGACCGATTTAATAGTGGCGATGTCTAATGACATTATTCTAGTAGTGTCATAACTAATTATGATATAAGTGCATCATGGATTCCTTGTTAATTGTAAATGGAATGATGGTAACTGGTACTAGTGCTGCTGTAGTGGTATCAGTGATGCAAGCTAGAATTTTTTTTTTTTTTGTTTGCACAGACGACAAAGCTAGCACTCTTATTTTACATATATCATGAATATATGATCAGCCTTCTTTGGTATATAGTCATCATATTTTAGTCATATATGCTAAATTTTGAAGCTTTTTGGGGGACCAAAATAAGTTGCTTAGTGTGCAGAAGAATATTTTTGTTGATTAGGCTAAATTTTTGTCTTTTGCAGGTTATAATATCATGGCTCCAATTAGAAAATATCCTTCTGGTGCTCAAAAAAGAAAAGAGAAGCAAAAGAGAGATGGATTAGTTAAGTTTCAGGCCGGATCTCTTATTAAGTAATTCGATCAACACAAATAATAAACAAGCACAGACTTCAGCTGATGCAAATATACGTGAGAATGAGAATGAGAATGAGAAGGATGTTGAAGAACATGATCAGTTAATGAATGAAAATGAGAGTGCAGAACTAAGTCAAGGTCTTAATGCCAATGAAAAGGATGATCTTAGCCAGCCTATAAATGATAGTGGTGGTATGGAAGAACCAAATCTTCCAGTGAATGAGGAAGAAAAAAAAATTGTGAATATATTTGAAGATGGGGAGCCCCAATTTGTTTTTTGCCTAGAGCCCCTAAAAATTCAGGGCCGCCCCTGGAGGGCAGGTGAAATCTGTGTTGGGTTCGTGGTTGTTGGATCCCGATCAATTGCAGATCGGGAGTCGGCTGTCTAGTTTGAAGCAGCAGATCTGATTCTTTTGGATCAGAGGTTGTCGTTTGGTTGCCTGGTCTGACGCCGATTCTGGGTTGCAGCGGCGAGCAGCGATTTTGATTGCAGGGGTGTGCAATCTTGTTTGGAGCGTGGAGGTGCTCGTCATGGTCTGGAGGCGGGTCCGACCGTGGGAGTGCCGAAGCAACTAGTGATCCGTCGTGGTGACGAGGAGGTGGAGGACGGTGGGCTAGGCTTATGGGCCTGGTTCAACTCAACCCTAGTCTCGTTTGTCTTCCCAATTTGAGTAGGAAGGGAAGGGTTTAGGTTGTGGGCTTTTGGGCCTACTGCTTAATCCTTTTCTTTTGCTATTTTTGTTCGGTTTTTTTCTTAGTGATCGCCTAGTTTTGTTTATTTAGAATAATGTCTATGCTAGTATAAGTGTCTCTATGAGCCTTTATAGAAGTATTTAACTTCAACGTACCACAATTGCGTGCTCGGCGTTTGATGTTAAATAAAATATAGTGCCTACGAAGCGAGGTGATTTTATTACCATAGACTACTCTGCGCTTTCATTGTCTAAATAGAGTAGTCAATTCTTTTGTACTATTCTTATCTACAAACCAAGGTCATACTGAACTCTATATTTCAAAAAAAAAAGGTTATATTCCGACTCTTTTATGCTACTTTTGACTTTACTGTTTTTGTGAAATATACAATACATCTGCAAATGCATTTGTCAGTTTTGTATCTCCACTTCCCTAAACAATAAACATCAAATCATCATTTTTACCAAAAAGAAACATCAATCAGCATCCCAGACATAGTGGAAGATTTTCATGACGTATTAATCAGACCATATCATGGTAAATAGAATTTAAGTTTCTATGTCATCGATGATGTACTGTGCTCCTTTTGAAAAAGCAAGAACTTTCCTTCGCCGGTGATGGGATCCTTGTTGCTGATGAAGGCTAAAATTATATTGGCAATTAAATATATCGTGAGGTACATTATCATCTACATGGTTGAAATGTTGCTGCACGTGCGACTGATGAGTTTATTGTCCAAGTATGTGGACATACTTTTCTTATCGTTAGAGGCTCGATCTTCCTGGCTCATGAAATATATTGAACAGGATCATTTTTCAATTAAATGTCATACTCACATTTATAAATGTGACAACAAATTTATTGTCATTGTGGTAACTTGAGTCCTATTTTGTGTAATCTTAGTTCTATTAATGGTAATTACACCACTACGACTTTGTTACAAATTTTGAACAAATTTATTGTCAATATTGTAATTTTAGTATAACTACATGTAAATTGTGTAAACGAATGTAGTAATTTTGTTCTCAATATTGTAATTTTGATTCATATAAATTGTAATTTTTGTTCAAATAGATGTAAAATCAGTGTATTGTAAACATCACAGTATCATAACTTGTCTCTAAGTATATAAGCTCTACCACTAAAGCAAGAAGTCTCTACCATATTGTCATTCAAATGATTAGGTTTGAATTTGTTAGGAGTTTTGATATTACCGGTATTTCCAATGCATCGGTAATCTGGTACACTACAGTTGATATTAGCATGAACACGGACCATATTCTTGACATATTGTTCGGGCCATCCATCTTCTTCGGTGTTAGAATTGTGTGAAAAAGCTAGAATTAAAGGACTTACGGCGTGAACGCGACGATTCCAGAGAAACATATACATCAGGAAAAAAAAGGGAAGGAGATGGAGGAGGAGGGGAAAATCGATCCCTTCAAATCTAACAGTCAAGCATCATGCAGTCAACTCTTTTCTGATCTCCACCAACTCTAGTCTGCTAAATATTCAAATGCACATCGTAAATATGTTTTGCAGTAAATTGTTTGTCGACTTTAGACCTGTACGTGCAGTAATAATAAAGTAATATATATGACTGTGAAAACCGATGAATATCAAAATGTTTTAGCTAGGGCTTACCTGGGCTATTTTAATCTTTTGTTTCCTATATATATATATATATATATATATATATATATATATATATATATATATTCTAGTTCTGATATTTCATGGGTATTCTAAACCTTAAATTTTGAATGTCACTGATTTTCAATCTTAGGTTTGGAGCAGTTTCCTCAAATTTATGTTGACCTTCTTGAAAAGAAGTCATTCGTACTGAAAAAAGGTGTTAGATACAGTCTAGTCTTGCCATGCAATAGTATAGACAGGAGGAGAAACTGAGAAAGGCATGTGGTCCTGTATCTCTATCTATCAAAAATTCCCCAAAACGACTCACCTGTAAATCTACCATTCAACTCGATCGATTCCAATGGTTCCTACCTTTGCCTGAATGACTTGTCAACTCATCAAAACGAAGGTACGTATTAGGTTTTTGTCAACTAGTTAACAGATGACTTGGACTTTAAACCAACATTTTGCGAGCGTTAGCTTATACTTTTTTTATTTTTCGAAAAGAAAAGTCAATATTATGGAGAAAAAAAGATTATAGCGGAATTGGAGCTCTTCCCGGATGAGTTTTGAAGCTTCCAAGTTCCAACAACCGGTAAACTCTACCATAAACGAGAAAATATCGAATCAAAGTGTGGACTACAAATTTACAATGTCTTCAATTAGATTGTCCAAGTAAGAGAATGATTATTGGCAAAACAAAATACATGCCTCTGATGCATGCTAAAATAAATACGAAATGGAGAGAGTAATTGGCTATAAAGAGAATTAGAAAACTTGCAGAATCATGCTTAGTGAAGAGATTAGGTTGTATAAGACACACTGTCAGTCAGTTTTTCGAGATTAATTGAAATACACTTTATGTTCATATGAATTTAGAGTTTAATATCTAAGAGTTTGAGATTTAACTTCCACAAATAAATATATAGCAAACACCTATGTACAGATGTATCGGGTACATTACACAATTCCAATAAAATTTTTATTAAGGAAAATTAAGAACAAAAGTTTTCAGAAAAGAAAAGGAACAAAAGAAGTATTTAGGTTATCATGGTACGTACCGGACACAGTGACGCACCAAACCCTTGGATAGGTGATGTGCAGTTATATTTCACAACTGTAAGTCAAGCGCAGCATGAAAACTCTGTTAGTTAATATTTTAAAAACTTATATTCTGTACCTATATACATACTGCTCTACACCTCATCACCTGGGCTTCTTGATCAGTTTCTCTCTCTGTTCTGCTCTGCTAAGTCTTTCTCTCTTTATTCATCTGTCTGAGACTTTTCTAGCGCGCTAGCTGTAAGTTTTTTTATCAATGAGGAAACCTTGCTGTGAGAAGAAGACGACCAATAAAGGAGCATGGTCGAAGCAAGAAGATGAGAAGCTCACTAAATACATTCAAAAACATGGCGAAGGAAGCTGGCGCTCTCTTCCGGTCGCTGCAGGTACTAATTTTTCATATACGAACATTTCTGGACTCTTAATTATTATGAACCAAAAAACATAATAAGTACACTTTAGTTTCTCTAATTCCGGCAGGTTTAAGAGTTATTGCTTGAAAATATGACGCTAATTAATCAGAAATCCCAGTTAATGTTTCTAATAGAATGGTCTGAATAATGGTGCAGGGTTGCTTCGTTGTGGAAAGAGTTGCAGACTGAGGTGGGTAAATTATCTAAGGCCAGACCTGAAACGTGGCAACTTTGGTGAAGATGAAGAGGACCTCATCATCAAGCTCCATGCACTTCTTGGGAACAGGTACTGCGACATTTTTTTTATATGCTATATATAGTAGCTTTTCTGAAAATTCCAGGGGCAAAATAAAAAAGGAATATTTTGATAAGATGAAAAATTAGGAATTCTATATTCTTTTTAACTAAGTCTCACAATTTTTCTCATTGGAGCTTATGCATTGGCAAGAATCTAAAAAAATTGAAGCACAAAATACGAAATAAATGAAAATATTCTCATATATATTGAGCCCCAGGCAATTCATGCCATATTGAATAAAAGGAAAATGATGGTTCAAAAATTAGCATAATAATTACTTCTGCTAAGAATTTGTATACTGTAATGTTCACCACTCAGATAACCCTAAATGTGGTCTTTGGTATATTCACAAATTAATTAATTGTAGACTATTTCCCCTTTCTATCTTTCTTCGTCTTCTTTCTAATTTCTAATACGTTAGTGTTTTTCATTTATTAACCACATGTATAATTGTAGTTAATTAATTACTTGTAAAAATGAAATAGGTGGTCACTAATTGCTGGAAGATTGCCCGGCCGGACCGACAATGAAGTGAAGAATTACTGGAATACTCATCTGAGGAGAAAGCTTATGCATTTGGGAATTGACCCCAACAACCATCGCATAGGACACAATATTTGCCTCGACAAGGTTAATCATCCATGTAAATCAGCGAATTCACAAGCAAATAACGATGATGAAGACGATTCGCAGGATCCATTGTTGGATTCCACAAGTTCCGGCCCCGAAAGCAACACAAGTTGTACTTTGCCTGACTTGAATCTTGATCTCACAATAGGCCTTCCATGGTCACTGTAATTCTTTAGTTACTACTGCAATTCAAAGATTAATTAATAGTCATAGCTAGTTAGCCAGTCAAATGTAAAAATTAATGCTGACCTTTGCATTAATATTAATAGGTTCAAATACATAGCTCTTTTACTGCCAAAAAAAAAAATACATAGCTCTTTTTGTTCGTTATAAAGAGGAGGAATACAGATGGAGAATATGGGCAGGTTTTTAAATTAGATAGGTAAACTGATGGAGGCCGGAGGTTATATCAATTGAAATCATCAAACCAGATAGAAGGTTATTTGACACTGTGACTCAACGTACGAGTCATGATTGTGGAGAAAGTTAATTCATTCTACATAATCAAAGGTGATATATAGATTAAAGTTGATAATTACTGTTACTAAAAGCAAAATGTCTTTTAACATAAATCCCCTAGGGAATTGATTTCCAAACTGTTCGAGGCTAGCTCTGAGTTTAATTGTGGACCTACCTATGGCAAAATCTGGCCTTGAATGGATAACACATTGGCCAAATAAAGAAGAGAAACTTCTGGATAACATTTGTAGCAAGCAGCAGAGAATTTTTATTTTGTTTTTTATGAAAAGGATTGGAGCAAGTAATGAACAGAAGATATTATATAGTTTATTCATGAAAACCAAAGCTTTGCTGCTATTTTCTATTGCAAGTGGAACTTCAGATAAGGCAGAAGTGCGATTAATGTGGCCAAGAATATCCCAGTTTCGGAGTTAGTCCATTCTTAGTTATATGCGAAACTTATACAAGGATATATAGAGACTTGGTAGCTAACTGATGGAACTCTATGTTCATGTGAATATTCCATCTGAAGAAATACCTATGGTTGGTTAAAAACACAGATTAGATACTAGCGGGTAAAATGGAACTGTTACAAAAAAAGAAAATAAAAAAAGAGAAAAGAAATGTCCAAGTCCCCCGTGATCTTTCTAAGTTTCTACAAATTAATATATTACAAAGTTCTGATAGTACAAGGCTGAGGTGTACTATTGGACTGATGGTTAATTAATGTACAAAATAAACGTAACATATGGATAAGGTTGAGATATGTATAAGTACGTACGTTGATCAACGGATGGTACATCCAGTTACCCAAACTTGCAAGTAAAATTAATTGTACAAATAATAAATATACAAATTTCCCTTTTTACACTTCGTCAGTAAGTTAATTACCACATGAATAGGGACTAACCCAGCAAGAAACCACCATTCCAATTCAGTCAACTTACTCTAATAATCAATTCTTTTATTAAACTAATTAATTCGTTTAGTTAATTACATGCCTTGCGGTTCTCCTAGCTAGTTAGTTGATCTGGTGGGGCGCGCTCATTTGGCTACACTCATGGTGGCTTGCCGGCGGTTTGTTGTCAATGGTGAGGAAGATGGAAGTGGTTCAACATAGCTTAGTACTTTGTTTTATTAGGTTTTTATGTTTTGGTATTTGGTTTGTTTTAATAAGTCCCTCCTCTTTTGAGCGAGGGTTTTGGTGGTCTTCCCTATTGGTTGTGCCATTGTTATAGTGTCATCTCCAGGGACTAGCTGTTTTAATTTTGATGTTTTCTTGTTGTCAAAGTAACGGGGAGATGTCCTTGCACGTATACTGGCGGCATTGGTATATGGTGTGGAAGGGGATTAGTCTCTTCTTGAGATTGGTTGTAAGGATCGATGTATCGATCGGGACTACTGGAAAAAGTTGATCGGTTGTAGCCCGGAAGAAAAGGTTATTCATGTGGTTAGAGTTTAGCCCCTATCTGCTCATGGTATCTGTAACCGCCGGTTTTATAGTAGGGGTATGAGTAGGTCCTCTTCTCTTGTTGGAGTAGTTGGGATTTTACAGTGTCATCTCCATCATTGTAATATTTCGGATTAATGGAATTTCTTATTTTCTCAAAAAAAAAAAAAAAAAAAAAAAAAACTAGTTAGTTGATCTAGTTAATTCTTATCTACGTTAATTGTGACCTCTCTCTCTCTCTCTCTCACACACACACACACACGAACAGCTTCAATGAGAAACCCTAGCTAGTTGTGCGGTTGCTAGCTTTGCTTTATAAAGAGCTATGGAAATACTTTATATATGTTAGAAAGTGTAAAATTTGATCGATGGAAATCCCAGGATCTTCGCAAATCATCATCATATGATTACTATACGTCTATACAGCATACTTTATATATGAAAAGTAAGTGTTAATTAAGTAAAGAATATATATCACCAAAAGGAGAATTTGCTTTAATTAAGATATTATGAAACAAGATGCTGAAACCCTTGTTTTCAGTTGTCAGTACGTACAGAGCTAGGTTAATCTGCAGAAATCAGCAATCGCTGGCATCGATCTGCAGGGTTGAGCCAGAACTTAATCTAATATATAAATTTTGATGCTAAAAGATTAATGTTGCGGACGATAGAGAGGTTATTAATCTGATAGATTAGATTGTGGACCTTAGAGATATGAGGTTATCGAGTAGTAAGTACTAGAAAGGTAAAAGCTGCAATAGCTGAAAGTACTGTCTTGGCCGGTGACTGATAGAACTGGCTTCTTATGTCTTGGTTGACAATGGATAACGAGACAAATAGATTGTCTACGCAAAAGCATGAATGATCAGTACTATGGTAGGAGTGGTGGAGCAACAAAGCCAACTACTAATTAGTAATAATTGATTGAAACAAATTTTTCAATTAGCTCTAGGGCTACAGCCAATAACTAGCTGGGAGATTATATCCAAATCCATCCAACTAATTATTTTTAATATATCATTCTTTATCAAATACTACTCATTTCGACAATGACTACTCCAACTGATCATTACCATCCCATTTTATCGATGAGTTTCCAGTATGATAGATCTGCAACTGCAAGACAAATTAAGCTTGGAATAATGCCCAGTTTTATATTAGTCAGTCTCGAACTCAATACTGAGATAAGTGCGGAAGTACATATATATATGATCCAATTACAAGTAGAATTATTTGGGGCACCAAGCATTCAAGGATTGAAATTGTGCTGATTAGTCTTTGATGGATCAGTTTATCATCAAATTGGTAGTTGCTGCATGCATGTGATTCATTCAATATCTTCTAAAATAAAACTCTAAGGATTCATAAACCTAACAAGACCTTGACCAAACAGACGAGGTATATATGCATGACTGTATATATGTGTGCAGTAGCGAGTTGTTCCATCTACCATTCAATATGAATTAACTAGCTATCTATATCTTACTCAAACTTGATTAGTTCATTAAATTAAACTACATGCATACTATATATAGCAAGCCTTCTTGTTCTCATTTTCATTTCCACTAAATTTTATATGTGATTTTCAGAAGCCTTCAATTATTTTCTTACCTCAGTTGGCCTATTGTACCTATTTAAAATTTTATTAATTATTTATGGCAATATGAAAATCTTTCCATTTAAAAAAAAAGTTAGGAACTTTACAAGTACTTTTTTTTTTCATGAAACTTTAAAAAAAAAAGGAGGAAAATTATATTGAAGGAAAGAAAAAGAATACAAGTTTGCAGTAAGCACTAGAACTTACCGCATATGAGAATCACAATGAGAAAATATTAGTGACAACGAAAATAAGGAAGACATAAGATATCTCTATTAAAAAGAGATGAAGTGAATGGAGGAGTTGAGTCCCATCATAAACTCAGTAGAAGATGAACTATAATGAGCAAGGACATCTGCTACTTGATTTCCTTTACGAATATATGAGATGAACGAAAATGCATTTGAGAGATTCGATGCAGGCAGTTTTTCCACTCCACCTATAGTTGCCAAGGTACCAAGTGTGGGGAATAGATACAATTAAGAGCAAGATTAGTTGAGTCTACCTCCAACCAAATATTAGCCAAGCCAACTCAATCAATTACTTTGATGACTGCCATAACCACATATGCTTCTAAACTTACAAGTACTTCATCAAAATTAAGCCATATACTATTTTGTTTTCATTTTCAGTTCCAATAACTTCATATGTGATCTTCAAATTAACCCTTCAATTTTTTTCTTAATTGTCTCACCGGCCTTTTGCCCTATTGTACCTATTTTAAATTTTATACAAATTATTTATACAACAAAACATGATATGAAATTTTTTTTCATTTTCAAAAAGCTATGTTCTTACGAACTTACAAGTAGTTGGTGTATCAAACTAAAACACCACTGTATGTCTAAATTTAGATCAATAATCGCTATTGACTTTTGACAAATAGATCAATAGAAAACAGCTATACTAGCAGTACGTATAGCTGGTGTATCATCTAAGTTACAAATTTACAATTATTTGATGTACCTACGCGTTTATGATGTGCGGATATGGTGTACGTACCACTAAAATATTATCACATGTTTTAAAAATTTCAAACATAAATCATAATCTAAACTTACCCGATCATTAAAGTTATTTAAAGTCTCAAAGAGCCGTATTAAGATCATTTATGTGATGATTTTTAAGTAAAATAATACACGTACATACCGTTTGTATTTCTCTCAATGATAGAGACATTAACTATACATAGTACGTATCAATTGAGTACTGACAAAAAATTGGCCAAAGCACCCATCGCATTTGAGCAGATCCCACTGGCAAAACTTGGACCTAGTACTCTTAAGATTTTGATAGAAAGCCACATCTTAAGTCATGAACATCAAGAAAAAGATTGATGCTAACCATTCAACTGAATAACAAGGCAAAAGCTACTATCAGAAGACACTGATAGCTGTAAATTCACTTTACATTCCCTTGATCGAAAACCTCCAAGTTAATTACCATTTCCATTGCAAGTTATATATTTCAATATGTTGATGATAGCTAGTAATTAACAGTCTGATAATATTATACTAGCCTCTTAACATAGGCTAATGCGTATGTCAATATGTTTTTTTTTTGGTAAATATTTATATAGATTATTTTGGCTGTTTAATCTTTTCTGTTTCAAATAAGTATACTCTTTCAACCTGCTATTGCAGTTTTAAACTTATCCACCTTCACGTTGGGAAAAACTGCTCCACCTCCACGTTGTTATTTTTTTTTTAATTTTCTGTTTTTATATTTATCAAGTTACTGTTATAACCTTTAAACATTAAATTACAGGTTTTTTGAATTTAATAAAGGGAGGGCAATTTTAGGTACTTTGAAAATTTAACCTTAAGGCCATGTTTAGTTCGCGAAAAGGAAAGTAATTCATTTGTCTTTTACATGGAAAGAGAAATGAAATTTCCGAAGAACTTTTCATTCCGCTGTTTGGTAACATAAGGAAAGTTATCTGGAAAGTTGTTAAAAGTTTGTAATTAATGCAACAAAATAATGTGTTGTGAGTAATAAATGCAAGAAAAGAGGAGGAAAAGTTATTCATTTGGAGTATGAAATGAACCATTTCCCCCCTATTTTCCTTAGTTCCAAGAGAGTATTTTTTTTTTCTTTCCTTTTGCATCCCAAACGCAAAAAAAAAAAAAAAAAAAAAACAACAACTTTCCTTTTTCAATGCTTACTTTTGGCGAACCAAACGAGGCCTCAGGGTTGTTTTCTTAATTAATACTGATTATCCAAGTTGTTGCTTGCTTCTTTGGCTAGCTAGAAATTAAAACTGAAAAATAAGCGAATGCTTCAAATACTTATATATATACTAGCCATGTGCAAATTTTTTTGTCATCAGAAAATAAAAAATAAAAGATAATGGAAGAAAACGGTTATTGCATAGAGAAGTTAGTAAGAGAAAAGTGGGTTGTGGAATTTTTTTAATATTTTTCTTAATAAAAATATCATTTGTAATTATCTTAATTGCCTTTGTGATTTAATTAGTTCTCAAAGTTTTTTAATATTTTAGGATCATTTCGATCAAATTTTTTTATATTTTGGCTAACAAATCATTTTCTCTTAATAATAGTATATGTAAGAGTTAAATTTAGTGCTTAATTTTCTATTTTCTAAAGTAATTAAGGCAACAAAATCGAGGTACCCGCCATAATTGTTTGCTTAACATTGGACTTGCATGCATGTGGGGTCACATGAATATATATATGAAGAGCTCTTAATCATCAAGAAGCTTCCTTTTTTTTAAGTTGAAAATGTCATCCATTATGCAATTAATCAAGCATTACAATAATGACTTGCCCAGAGAGCTGTCAGAAAGAGGCATCACATAGAGCATACTATACTAGCACGCCCCTCACACAAGCATACTACTTAATACACCCCTAGCACACCCACCTTTTTTGGTTAAGCGCAAAAACAAGAAACATAGCTACCCCAAGAACGAAAACCGAGAGGCAACTTGTTTCCTGTCGATCTTCCCACTCAAAAAAAAGAAAATTGACCTAACCTCCTTTGGTAAAAAAGAAGGCAGACCCAATACTAAAACAAAAAAAAAAACAAAATGACCAAGAAGGCCCAAGCCCACACAAGGAAGGCCCAAACTCCAACTTGAGGCCTAAAGGAAACCCTAGCCTGCACAGAAACTCCACCGACAGCAACAAAGTCCGCCGGAGCTGCTACCACCGTCCAGACCAGCCACCTTATCGCCGCCATCCTCCGCGACCCGGACAACATCAATAAACACCACCAAAACCAGATCCAATCCCCCTGGTTCGAACTTCGTTGGTAGAAACATGAAACAACCAGAAGGCTTGCTAACCTCACTCCCTCCACCACCATCGAGCCGCCCAGACAAATCCACATTGCTGCTAGACTCGAAACCATGCCGCACCATCTTCGCAGCCGCCATCAAAGGACCACCGACGAGAGTTCCCCCCGGCCATAAGGTAAAGGTGCCTCCGGTCACCACAAGATGACCAAATGCAGCAGAAAACAGAAACTCGATGAAGCCAAAGCCCACCGTGGTCACCGGAAGAGCGATCAGAGAGAAGAGAAAATCCCACCTTTCCAATCGTAGGTTTACCGCCGACGTACACTAGGGTTAGATAACCACGAGCAGACATTCTCTCGTGAAAGAGTCAGAGAGAAAGACATTTTTATCAAAAAGCTTCCTTGTTCGACTTTATATTGTAGAATTTTTTACTTATTGGAATAATAAATGGGGTCTTGACTTAATGCCTATATTTTACTCAAAAAAACTCTCACTCACACCACCAACAAATTAGAATTCACACTCACCCAATTAAAAGGTAAAAAATCACTTTTGGCCTTTTGGGCTCTGATAAATTAACAAATTGCACCCACTGCCATTCTCTCTCTATCTCTATCTCTCTGTCTCTCACTTTGTTTTGACTGAGAGCTCCATTTGTTTTTCGATCAAGATACAAGATCCAGTTTGAGCTCCATCTTGTCACGTCATCATCAGAGTCAGAATCAGAATCAAGTACTTCATCAGGAAACCCGGTGAAGTTATTGACAAGATCGCCACTGCCGTATGAGTTAGTAATGGAGAATCAATGGCGAGACTCATCGTGAGGTGGTACAAAGGAAATCTGAGATTAAAAATTTGGATTGTTCGGTTGTTTGGGTTGAAATGAATAAAATTTTAGATTTTGGATTTTGAAGCTTTGGTGTACATGAAGTGCGTTCTGATTTCTCCATTCCCCTTTTAATTTTTTTCTTTTTCAAAACTCTCTCTCTCTCTCTCTCTCAACTGGTGTGGCTGTGTGTGTTTGGGTTTGGGTGGTGATCCTCCACCGATCTCATCTCTCAAATGTCTTGCACTCTCTACGCTCTGATCGTCTCGCACCTCTTTCACAAATTTCAGTTAGGATCCACCTCTTAATTTCTAATGGCAATTTTAGATCGTCTCTGGAGCTGAAATTTTTATTTTTATTTGCAACTGGTTTCGAATTTCATGATTTTCATTTGAATTTATGATTTTTTAGGGGGTTAATAAACCTCCTAAAACTTTCAAAATTAAGAACATCTTCATTTTTCACTAATTATTGGCCCTCAATAAAACTTTTATTGGGGGTCAATAAACCTCCTAAAACTTTTATAAGATCTACGACGACCTTTCCGTGGACCTCTGACAACTTCTCCGGTGACCTCTGGCGAGGTCCCAACAAACTCTCCGTGACCTCAAACTTTTTTTTTTTGGACTATTTTACCCTCTCCTCCGGAGGAGAGGGTAAAATAGTCCAAAAAAAAAGTTTGGTTGTGTATTAGGGAGCAAACTCAATTATCTTATGGATAAAGGGGAAATCCATAAGTTTGGTGGGGAAATGGAGAATAATTTCCCTAAAATTAGGATATTTAGACATTTCCCCATATTTCAATTGTAATTAATTAGTCGATTATACTCATACTCATAAATTAAAGTAATGTTTTTTGTTGTACGTGTTCGATACAGAAAAATCAACTGAGGGGGGCATTGGGCTTTGCTCATTCAATGTGTGATATTATCCTAGAGAAGTTTTGATGGTAGAAGCACTTTGCATATATGGTGTTTCTCTGCCAATTTGATATGTTTTTTTTTTTTAGAATCCAATTTGATATGTTTTATTTCTAAAAAAGGGGGAGAAATTAATGGAAATAAATCTATATGAAGAAAATCTGTGTAGAAAATCAGTTATAACGACCTTGAGCATAACACAAAAAAGTATAACTTCCATTTGGATTCTTTGTATATAACGGAATTAAAAGCCGTTGACTTTGCAGAGGGGAAAGTTTCTTTTTGTAACCCTGCCCTACGCCCCAACCCTATGCAATGAAACTTTGTTTCAGAAGAGTCTAAACTTTAGTACAAGCAAAAAGCTTAGTTGAGAGAGAGAGAGAGGTCACATTCATATATTCAACATTCCCTCCCTCTTAGATATTTGGGATCTATAAATCATAACATTTTCTGTTATCTTCTTTGTGGCAGTGAAGATTGGATGCAACTATTAGTCTCCATTTGCTTGTCGTCTTTGAAAACTTTGATCTGATTTGCAGTTGATATAACAAACAGAAAGTTAGCTGCCCTAATTTATTGCTTTGTTGGGTGCATGGCTTGGCGTTGCCATATACATAAGTGTAGGACGACGTACTTATATGTTTTCTTTCTCAAGTTTGAAGAACATATATGAAAAATCAAATCGTGGTGAATGAAAAATATCAAATCAATACACTACTAGAAATTTCTCCATTAGTCTAACCAACTTAATTTGAATCAAACAGTTTAGTTACTATTATCTATACTATTATTAAGAGAAGAGAGTTTGCTCTCCAAAACTGAAAAATTTGACGAATATAACCCTCTAATATTAAAAAACTTTAGAAATTAAAATAATCAACAGGGACAATAATATCAATTTAAAAAAATAAAAAGAAATTAAATTCCTTAAAATAAAATAAATAATAATTATTGTTGTAGAAAACTGCTTTGGTTAAGAAATTATCCACTTCCTTACCACAAAAAAAAAAACACCCACACACAGAGTGTGGGCACATGCTAGTATAATAGTAACTAAACCGTTTGATTCAAATTAAGCTGGTTAGACTAATGTACTTGACAAAACTAGAACATAATCAAGCAATATATATCTTGGACTAATTAAGTTAATCGATGAATATATAATAAAATCTGACCAGTCTTATTAGTAGAGGGCGCCGCAGCAAAGACCAAATATATATTGACCATTCGAGCTACCTATACTACAACCATGCCAGCAAGCTAAACCCTAGAAACTAATTAGATATATATAGGAGTTGGGGCTACGGCAATATGAATTATATGATCTACTAGTAATTAAAAGGCCGGTGTCAGGAAAAATAAGTTAATAAATGTTTTGATTCTTTTATTATTTATTCAGGAAATCCAACTAAGGAGTAGTCTGGCTCCGAAGTATTTGTGAAGCTGAACACAACAAAGACTACTGCTTCCAGCTCGACCTTAATTGCTAGATGAGTAAATGGTATTATGGTAGCTTGCGTACTTAGTTTTAACTTTTAATTAGCTTAACTAGTGCCTGCTTAAACTAGTGCGATTCTGTTTAACTTTGGAGGAGAGAAAGTTCTCACTCTTCTTAATTCTATAATCGAATATTGTGTCGAATTCATCACTGGTCGAATAAAAATTATTCTTCGATCTCGATTCCCACAAGCTTGCATTTGATGATTCATGTATAGCAAACTACCAATTTCATTTAATTTATTATTAGTTTTCCCCCTATGTTATCTTAATTCTATAGTTGAATCAAGCGTTACAAAATCAAGGAAGAATCAAGATGGGGTTTAATTAATTAATTGATTACATTGGTTTATGTATAATGGAGGCAAGGGTAGGTAAGACATACAGAAGTTGCCGGCCCATCTACCCTCAGTATGTTACTACTATGTTAGATCGATCTAGAGAGCGAGGACATCCGCCGAATATATTTCTTGCATACATTCTTTTCTTTACATTTTGATTACTATACAAATATTGTTCGATCACAAATCGAATCACTGGTTCATTGTAAATAAGGATGATTTCTACAAAATATTAGTCAAATTCTAAGTAATTCCATATTGCATAAACAATTAATTGGACACTAGCGATAAACTTTTTTTCTTCCCGAATACTAGTGATAAACTAAATTCTAATAAATGAACGATCCAAATTATTGAATTACATATAATTGGTATGGATGGATGGAGGTCCGGTACCTATACATGTGTGCTACGTATTTAGAGAGGTGACAATTGGTAGTTAGAGGTCCAATAAGAGAAATTTTATAATACATGCGTGTATGTCATGCACGCATGATCTAACGGTGTGAGTTATGAGTAGTATTTTTACTGTTTACTGCAGAATCTTTCACATCATTAGATCATGCATGTATGGCATATACATTGAAGTATCGTGATCTGAATACATGCTTGTTAGGACTTAGGAGTACTGTCAATAAGCATACTTCCCAAAACGTAGCTAGGTTTATTTAAGTTACTGTTCAAAAATTTAAATGGAATCCCAACTACCCTAGCCTCAAGCTCTGTTCCCATCACTCTCCCTGTCTTATCTAGTCTGCAGTCTCCCTCGAATACACTGGCTCACAAACACATGGATGCATCTGAAGGTCAATGTTAGGTACCACATGCATATACTGCTTCACCGGTACAAAATGCATGCGGAGCTCGAAAGCAGAATATCGGTTTTCTTGAACTTCACTAGCTGCTACCTCTAGTTTCTATTACACTTCTATAAATCGAACTGTCTTCATCACCATTTCTATTCCATTTCTTCAGCTTCCATAACCACTCTGCAGTTTCTATCAAATTCTTCGCTATATATATGATCGGAACGGCGGGCTTTAGTTACGACCATATCAGATGATGATCAGATGAGAAATGTATATATCAGTGAGTGATTTCCATGCTAACCTTGTCAAATGAACAGTTTCTTGCCGTTAGTTATATCTCTGTCTCGTTGTCTGTTCGACCTTGAACCTTCAACGTATTAATTCTATCTATATCTCAAGTTTCTCATAGCCTTCGGATCATCTAGAATTCTTGATTCAATTAGCTGCATTTTTCTTAGTAGATCGATATTTAGTATAAAGATTTTAATGACAAATTAGTTCTGCATATATATATGGCTGGAATTAAGGGAAAAATAGTTTCGATGTTTGTTAGTCATGATCATGGCTAGAACTCTAAATTGAAATTAATCATAATAACGAATCGTAATTAGCAATAATTAGCAGGTAATAACCAAATAAAATAAGGGTCAAGGTCAATCAGACAACCAAGTTGAGGTATTCGTAAGAACTGCTTGCTTGACGAGGCTTTGTATGGACATCAACATTGTCATCATTTGTTGCACAAACCTCGCTAATCAACCATATATTCAACCTCTTGCTGGTATAGTGGTCTCTCTCTCTCTCTCTCTCTCTCTCTCTCTCTCTCTCTCTCTCTCTGCATTTGACATATTGTCTTGACATCCACACTACATGAATAATAACATCAAAAATTTCCAATTGAGATTGATATTCAGACGGACATGATGAGAAATCAAGAGAAGCAGCTGTGGTTCAAAGAGTAGTTGGTTACCCTTGGTAACGTGTAGTGATCAGAGAGATGATTAGATGAATATAGCTGGCATATGCAAATACAGTCAGAAGTTTTTGGGTTCACCCAAATAATTCGGTTTTGTGTATATATTTTATATTCTAAAAATAAATATATAGATAATAAATAAATAAGTTACTTCTCATAAAATTCATTAAATTTGATACATTTGTGTATCAATATAGGGTGTCGGCCCAATTTATTATGGAATCACATTGATATGACTACTTGCATTTTCGTATGAGAAAATTTTACAAACGGTACTCCAAATAAAAGTCATTCATCACTTTAGTATATCAATTTCAAAAACTATCATTTAGTACCCCAACATTAAAACTTGAACCACTTTTAGTACCTACTGTCTATGACGGCGTCAACTCCATTACCACGTAAACTATTTCATGGGCAATTTTGTCTTTTCATCTTCTCAGTTTTTCTTTTTCCTTTTTTCTTTGGCAATAATTTTTTTTTCTTTTTTCCTCTTTTTCCTCTCTCTCTCTCTCTCTCTCTCTCTCTCTCTCTCTCTCTCTCTCTCTCTCTCTCTCTCTCTCTCTCTCTCTCTCTCTCTCTCTCTCTCTCCATCCATGTCACCAAAAACCAAGAAAATAGAACAGCAATTTCAAATCAAAGAAACAAAAATTGATGGGGGCTACAATTTTGGATTGAATTGAATTGAATTGATTTCCTAATCTCGCAAAACTCTCTCTCCCCCCATCCATGCCACCAAAAACCCAGAAAGTAGAACAGCAATTTCAAACCAAAAATTGATAGGGGCTACAATTTTGGATTGAATTGAATAATTTGAATTTTTCGGGGTTAAAGTTGATGGAATTATGGAGAAGTTTCTTTCAATTACATAGGTGAGGGGAGGGTTGGTATGGTGTTCTTGAAGTTTCGGTGGTGGGAGAATTTTTTTTTTTGGGTCTGAGAGTTATGTTATATCTCCCTTAAGAAGAATCCTTCCTAGTGTCTTTCTGGCATGGTATTCTTCTTGATGCTCACCTCTTCAGCGTCATTTAGAACCAAATTCATGTACTTATCAAAATCAATGAGTCGGCCTTCAATCTTAACGTCTTTCTGTTCAAGGAGCCAAATATGAATTCAAGCTTTACTCTAGAGGAACCTGAAAATCAAGTTAAGGGCTGGGTCATGATCATCTGAACTTTGGTGCTCGCCATGGTTGCAAAGGTTCCAAGGGTTCTAGGTCGCACGGGGGTTTACGGCAAGACGTTGACGGACTGTAGTAGCAAAGCAATTCCTGAAAGAAGAGCGATGCAAAGTTAGTCTGTGGGAAGGTTTTTTTGGTCTGATAGTCTGTGGGAGTTAAGAAATTAGTTTTTTTTTTTATTGAAAAGAAATTAGTTTTTGAGTTGAAGAAAAAAAAATTGAGTTAAAATGTGGAGAGACGAAATTATCCTTTGGGAAATAAAGGTTTGACGCCATTATAGACGACGGGTACTAAAAGTGGTTTGAGTTTTAATGTTGGGGTACCAATATGATTGTTTTTGAAATTGATATACCAAAGTGATGAATGACTTTTATTTGGGGTACTCTGTGTAAAATTTTCTCTTTTTGTATACAACTAATTTGGTTACGAAAAATATTATTTTTAAATATATTTGTTCAATCATTTTGACTTATGTAATGTGCTATATGATTATATGTCCACATTAGTAGGTTTACTTGGAATATGATTATGTAGCTAACTTTGATGTCACGTTTACTCAGTAACAGTTAAATATCACATTAGTTATTTTTGATACGTGTTTGCTATGCATACAAATTAAATTGGCACCATATATGACAGACTTTATACATGTTCATTTTAGAAAAAATTAATAATTTTTTATACACATAAAACTAACCATGTATGATCTACAACGAACAACTTTATAATATACATTTAATCATTTATCATACATGAAAAGTTATTTACCACCTATAGATATTACTTTGGTCATCCTACAACATGTATCGTTGGTCATCCTACAACATGTATCGAGGTCTTTTAAAATTTTTGTACGACAAAAACCAAACCATCTAATTATCTCACAAATGTTACATTTTTACTTAAGAGTAAAATCAACAATAGAGTTTTTACATTATATTTTGAGCAAATTAACCATGTATCATCTACATTGATAAACTTTTGAACATGTGCTCAACATGCATGCATGGTGGGCCAAGAAACCCTAGGGTTTAGCAGAGTGCGGCAGCCGAATCTTCTCCGGTAGGGCTTCTTCTGCAAGTCAGGGCAACCTAAGGCATGGTCAGTCGGTCCGATTTTAGATCGAAGGCGGACCGGTGTCTTGACGCTGGTAGTTTTAGTGGTGTCGGGGAGAAGAGTCGATATGTGAGTGTGATGTGATCCACGTGAGACAGATCAAAGTTGTACGAGTCCGGAAGAGTTTTCTACCAGAATCCAGCCTGTATTGATTGCAGGGGATCGAGTTCTTTTCCTGATTCAAGCTGGGTTTTGTTGTCAGCTTAGATTCTTTCGCATAACAGAGAAGCGGGATAGGACTTGATGGTGATGCTGTGCTGGAGAGGCCGGCCGTCGTAAACTTGGCGGCGACAGCAATGGATTGGCAGAGGCAAACTAAGGCTTCTGCTCACTTTGTTCAGGATTCGGCCTGGGCTCAAATTTGGGTTGTTGGGCCCTGTGTTGTGGGCCAGTAGGGGGTGCCGTGCCACCCTCATTTATCACTTAGTGATGAGGGTGGGCCTGGCCTAAGAGGTGGAATTTCTTGGGCATTTGGGTTGATAGATGGTCCACGACCAATTGTTTTCGGATCAAGACTGCTACGCGAGTTGGTAATTATCTGGAATAAGATAGGCGTTTTTTTTTTTTTTTTTTTCAAGCGGCTTATGAATAGACTTGTAAATGGACCAGATTTGGAGCGGATCGACCTGAATCCAAATCCATTTACTAATAAAAAAACTCAACCCGAACCCGCTCCGTTAACCCGGCGAATCGTTGATAGCTCGATCCAAATCCGTATCCGCCCGATTAATGGATACCCGATCCACTAATCCGATCCGTTTATAATTTCAAATATTTTTAAATTTTAAATAGTAATATTAAATTTATATCATGATACCTTATAAAATATTAAAACAACATGAAGAGTATCACCGAAAGTAGAATTACATTATCAAAATATTCCCTACACTCGATAAATTAAGAGAGACGTCAGGAGATGTGTATGAGATTAATTGTGCTTCTACAATCTTCTTAGCTTTTTGGTAAACTAAACAAAGCCTTTATCAATAATGCTTATTGGGTGATGGACTGATGGACTATGTTTACAAAGACTGTCCCTTATGTTTTTGCAAAAAAATTGTATTAAGAAATTCTCAATATTTTATATTTTTCAAAAAATAATAATGTATTAATAAAAAATAATATTTTATTATTATGAAAACGGATCGGATCATTAATGGATCGGATCGACCTAAATCCGTATTTGATCCGTTAAATAAACGGGTTAGCGGATTCGGATCATTAACGGATTAACGGATCAAAATTTTCAATCCAAACTCGTCCAATAGCCACGGATCTAGAGCGGGTCCGGATCAAAATCCGGTCCATTTACAAGTCTACTTATGAATAAGGAGATGCTTCTATTTGTTTGCTAGGAAGTGGTTGCTTTCTTTTGGTACTGCAATTGCTCCTGGCCAAATGAGATGTTAGCTAGTTAATTATTTTGCGCCCTAGAAGAGACATAGTTTCTTTGTTTATAAGTTCGTTAATTATAGCGAGCTTATCATCGACTTGGAATAAGTCTGTTTTGCTTAGAAAAAGGTTTCTGAATTTTCTTGCCGGCTATTTTGTTGTAAGTACAGTTAATCAGTTATACTCTAGAGATTGGCAGTTTGCCAGCTATTGATCTTAATGCTATTAATTTCTATTAAAAAAAAAAAAAAATTGTTCAATCATTTTGACTTTTGTAACGTGCTATATGATTATATGTCTACATGTGTAGGTTTACTTGGAATATCATGTAGCTAACTTTGATGTCACCTTTACTTAGTAACAGTTAAATGTCACATCAATTATTTTTGATACGTGTTTGGTATGCATATAAATTAAATTGGCACTATATATGATAGACTTTATAGATGTCCGTTTTAGAAAAGATTACTAATTTTTCATGCACGTACATACGTATTGAGCAAAATTAACCACGTATGATCTACAACAAACAACTTTATGATATACGTTCACCGTACATGAATAGTTATATACCACCAGTAGATATTACTTTGTGTTGAGAATATATGTCATCCCACATGGAAAAAATGAGACATTGCCTATTGGTTTATAAGGGTTTGGGCGACTCCATCCATTGCCAATTGATTTTGGATGTGAACCCCATATTACTTTAGCACTTTGGTCATCCTACAACATGTATCGAGGTCTTTTAAATTTCTTCCAAGACAAAACTCAAACCATCTAATTATCTCACAAAATGGTACCCTTTTACTTAAGAGTAAAATCAACAATACAGTTTTTAAATTATATTTTGAGCAAATTAACCATGTATCGTCTACATTGATCAACTTTTGAACATGTGGTCAACATGCATGCATGGTGGTTGATTAATTACAATAATAGGCATTACTAGTGTCTATGTTTCACTCGAGAAAAAATCACCAAACAAGCTAGCATACCGACACCGTGAAAAGTCGACCACGTATGATGTATTTATGATCAACTTTTTAACATATGCACAACATGCATGGATAGTAGATTAATTAGTACTATAATTAGAACCCGATGGGCACCTTTTGGATGGGATCAGATTATTGCTGCGATGCTTCTCCTCTGTTGAATGTTCGTATACACCAAGAGATTGTAATAGGGTGGCACATGAGCTCTCCAAATATGCAGTGAAAAACATGCAGTCTTGTACCTGGACGGGAAACTTCCCAACCTGGTTACTTGAACTTGTAGAGGCTGACTTGGTCGCCTAGTTTTTTGCTTGTATTAGTTGCTAATTGTCATCCTGATGTATCATGTTTCTATCCAATAAATGGTTCTTTATTCTCAAAAAAATAATAGACGTTACGAGTTTCAACATTTCACTAGAGAAAAAATCTTTAAACTCGCATGTCGACCGTGAAAAATGGACCATGTATAATATATTTATGATCAACTTTTTGTCTTTTTGACATATACTCAACATGCATGGGGATTAGCTTAATTAATACGATAATAGAAATTACGAGTGTATATTTCGCTAGAGAAAAAACCACCAAACTCGCATACTAATATTGTGAAAAATTGCCCTTGTATCATATTTATAATAAACTTTTTGACATATGCTCAACTTGCAGGGAGTAAATTAACCAATACCATAACGGACAATTCGAGTGTCCAAATTTCAGTCGAGAAAAAACAACGCAAAATCACGTATTGACACTGAAAAGTCGACCACGTACGATATATTATCAATTTTTTGACATATGTTCACCATGCATGTAAAATTACTCATTAAAGCAGTAGACGTTACAACTAACCATCTTTATTGTCAAATTTAACTCAGATTATGCATTTGGTGGTATGTATTGTATTTTTCTAATCTTTTTTCACGTAAAACCAAAATCGCCCATTTTATCAACCGGTGTGCGATCTATAGCTATGTGGATTTATACTTGGGTAAGATTTTTATGTGCTTCTTGATTTGTTAATCATGAAAACTATATCCTAATTACTTGTTAAATTAGTTGGATTTTGGATCTGTAATGTGATATGTATCAGATATGGATAACTTATTATTTTTCAATGAGCAAGATCTCTGCAAAGGATCTGGTCTCTGAAGCTTTTCTTTTGCTACTGATAAGCGATGTTCTGAAGCGACTTGTAGAACAGTCTGATACATTTTCACAGCCAAGCATTTGCAACTTCCCTCCACCTTTTGTTTCATTCTTGTCTTCCTTCCTTTTGTGTGTGTTTGTGTGCGCGCGCGCGCGCGCTTGTTATTAGTAGTCTGTAACAAGTTATGCTTGGAATCCTGAAGCTGTGAAGCATTTATATCTCTCGACATTCAAAACTTGAAAGTTGAAACAGATTATATAGAAACCAAGGAAAGGTGACAGTACCTCTGAGTACTGATCAGGCAGGTTAAGTTTTTAACCCCCAACCCAGAGTCACTACACGATGATTACAGGCTTTAAGCACACTCTAATAAACACGCTAATTATTAATTAACAAGCTAGGCTAGCTCTCCACCTTTATTGCTACTATAGTTTAGCTAGCTTCGCACCACCGGAGCATCTGTAGTACGCCAACGTTCAACGCCTCCGGTTGGCCGGCTCCTTCTGTGAATTAAAATACACGGTGGACACGGGCAGGCCTAGGTCAAGCTGCGCTGCGAAATAGCGAGTGTTGAAATGGGCTCGAGTCGGGGGTTGATCCACGAGTCCCATAGGCATCTTCTGCTGAAACAGCACCAAAATATAACGGTGAATTCCCACCGGTGGCCTTGGTCCGACGTAGGGCAGTATCTCTTTTCCTGCAACAAAAACAAAAACAAATAGTCAGCTACTTTCATGTGAGTATATTATTCTTGTTAATTAAAATGAAGCTTAATATCAATCATAAACAGCTTGGCAATGAAGCCCTTCCAAAATCCAGTGTCGTGCACGTGGAAGTGAGAAGGGTACATGGACATGGAGACCTTGGCATCTGGCAAATACGTGTCAATAACAACCTAGCTCATCTATGGATAAGCCACGTGTTGCCACCATGTAATTAGTAGAAACAAACAAACCCTATATGTGAAGAAAATTAATTCATGCAGGTTAAAGGATTTTGTTCGTTGTGTAAACCCCAAACCCATCTTTTTTTCGGTAAAATAAACCTGAAAGTTTGCGGCTCAATGACATATGTTTATGAGGTATAAGAGGTATACCAGAGTATTTTTGGACAATATATATTACATACACGAGGACATGAGTGATGTGATGCAACACTGAAGATCTTTACAAGTCTGAAAACATCAGAGTTAGGCATGCATGTTTAATTCTCGCCTGAAACCTGAAAGATTCTTCTCTGAGACCCGAATACAATGTTTTTGCACAGACTTCAACATATACATACAAACATCCCTAAAAATCCATGCATGTAAAGTTGAATGAATTACCTCTAATAGGATTCGTTCCTCCAGGGATATCAGCCATAATCCTGAAATTACAAATAATGTCGACCTTGAGGTTTTGTGCACAAGAAAAAGAAAATTCAACACCAAAAATCCATGCAATTAACCATAACAAGAAGAAGAAAAAGAAGCGGACCAATGAACCCATTCTCGCATGCTAGGCTCACTTGGACTCGGAGCATCGGGATCAGTCATGACCTGCAAGCATGATCAACCATCTCATAAGGTACGGGATCATCCAGAAATCTAAAGATGTTAAAATATCGCTCATGCATGCAAAGGGTTAAACAAGGCAAACCAGGGTGTAAAGCTCGCCGGGGTGACCGGAGAAGGTCACTTTTGGAGGGCTAACGGCGATGGAGGGTTTGATGTCACAGCCATTGGTGACGTGCTTTGAACCAAAGTAAACAGACATGTTCACAGTCGGGACAAACATGTCGACCACATCGCCGATCACGCGGCCGACGACCAAAGGATCAACGGAGGCGGCCATGGTGTCGGAGAAAACGAAAACAGAGTGAAGAAAATGAAGAGCAAGAAGCAGCTGATCAAGCATGCAAAGTTTAAACAGGTTCTGAAATTGCGTGCAGAGAGCAGAGGAGGGGGTAGGGTTTTATATAGGAGTGTAAAAGTGAAATAGGCCCTGTCCTCTGGTGCATGCATAGGCCATCAGAAAGCTCAGAGTCTCAGATCTACACGCGGACCTCCATCTAAGAGGTAAAACCACCATCCCTTGGTTTCCTTCATCCAAATGGCGCGATCAGGACCGTCGATCACAGGCAAGAACCTTACACATGTATCAGCTAACAGTAAATAGTCCCAGGCCTTCATGCAACCACAAGATATGCTTGAAAACAAGTCGCGACAAACCAGCTGCATGGAGCCCACAGGAAAAATGAGGGGTTTGGTGAGGCGGGTACAGGTTGTAAATGTGAGCAGGAGTGCAGGAGATCAGAGCCTTGGTTTGTAACTCTCACTCTTTTTTCAAGGAAAAGAAAAGGTGGAAAAAAAATCTAACTGGCTGTGCTTTTGTCCTTGTTTTAATGGAAGCCTTGGCTTTTCTAAAGGTGGTTTAGTAGACTACAAAGACTTGCGTCAGCATGACCCACCAGTAAAGATTCTCTGTGAAAATGTTCTGATGTGCTTAGTTGTGTGTGTGAAGTGGACCAGGGTCCCCAGTCCCCAGTTTGTTCTGCCAATAGGGCCCAATAAGGTCCCATAAACACCAATAGGACCATGTCACATATTGGGCTGGACCGAATTCAGTGGAGCTGCAAGTTTCTATGCCGACACCTAATAAGTGATCTCAGTACTTGATATTTGTGGTCAATCTTTTACTAAAATAAATCATAAAAAATTGCACTTGATATTAACCAGCCGTCCGATCCTGTTGGTACAAGTATAAGTCGGTGCTATGAAATCTTTCCAATTAAATAAATCAAGAGTTGCTCTAAATACACCTTAGAAATAGCCAAGTAGCTATAGTTCTTTTTAAATGTAATGGACTTGTAGTTCTTTGGGCTAGGATTTAGGACCAATTGTACCTGCAAAATAGAAATAGGGAGGTGGTTTTTTAAGAAAAAAGAAAAGGCGAAAACCCGAGGTGGCGGCAAAGCTTCAATTTCCCCGATTTCAATATTCTTTTCTTCTTAGTTTCATTTTTTCAATCTTCGACTTTTGAATGTGAATGTTTGAAATTAAGACGGGAATGGCAAAAAACTATATTCTCAAGTATATACCCTCCAATCAACACACATGAGTGATAATGTGACATGACCTATGGATCTGTCAAATTCGGATTTTGCATTTTTGGAATCTAGCCCAAACACTCACATCCAAATCCCCTTCAAGTGATAAAAAATATGTTGCTCGCGGCGTCGCGGGCTTGCTAGATTTATGATCTCCCTGTAAATGAGTTATAGAATTGGGCCGCATGGCTCACGGAGTCCTTGGTGCCCCCGATTATCAATGAAATATTGAAATTGAATACAGTTTAGGGTATAGGGTGACACATCTCCAACTACACTGCCAATGTGGGAGACTGGGAGTCATTTTCACCCTAAAGCTTTGCAGGCTTTGCAATTAAGACCATAATGCTTCAAACATTCCAAAGGCAGGACATGTATGACACTCTGCTACTCTTGCAGAAACACACACAAACCATCCCTTTATGTTTAATGTATGAAGCTCCATCTGCACCACTCTGCCTCCGAAAAAACCAGAGAAGGTAAAGGCTTCGGGCCCTAGTTGGGAGATGAGAGGTTGACATTTCATATATCTCCCGTGAAGAACACAACTGTCACAAACTAATGCCTCCAAGAAACTTACATGCAGCAGCAATTATTTGTCCCTCCAAATCAAAGCACCAGTCCCCATGCCATTTGGGACATGTTACTAGAGGCCCACATTAGTTTTTGGACAATAATTCTCCATACTGTTCAGAAAGATCAACAGGATTTGTGGTTCTAGTTGGAACCGTTGTGTGTTTCGACTAGGACACATTAGGAGTTCGATCTTCGATCTCTAATGAGATGAAAAAACAAAACACACTCGAAGCATCCGATGCATGAGGCAATTGGGCATGTCATAAAACGCGAAGGGCAATTTTTGAAACTATAAAACGTACAACAATTACAGAGTACTAAACTACACAGATCTCAGAGACCATGGTTCATAAACTTGGTCTTAGCACAGGGTAAGCTGCACATACAACAAAGTAAGTGACACTGTGCAGAATGTGAATGAAACCGCAAGGATGCTGGACGAGGATTGATCTGAGATTTCCGACGAATCGACGGCTAGAGGCATTCCGTCACTGTTGAGAGTGCACGACTGAGGATCAGAGCCGTCATTGCTTACCATGATAGCCCGGAAGACGGATGTAACGGTGTGCATGTAGGCCGTCCGATTCTTGGCAAGGAGCCATGTGAGACCCATCAGCTGACAATCTTTGTTGTGCATTTTGGTGGTCCTGTCCTCCATTTTGCTTGAATTGGAAGTCTTCTTCTTGTTAAGCTGCACATAACCAATTCCGCACAAATTTAAAAAGAAACTAGATGAAAGAGGTATTGATTGGACAAACAATGGTTTGGTGCAAGAAGTTTAATTTACTAACTAGTGGGTAAACCATCAAATCAACCAATGCATAGCATACAATTAGGTTGCAAGGCACTCCAAAACCGAGTACCTAAAACAGTCTTGTTCCCAAACTGAATTTTGGAATTCTGATCGAAGTGTTTCGGTGCATTATCACTAATACGATCGTAACTAGTATGATCATATCTTATCTGCATTGCTACACATTTAACGAGCCCTAAAAACTTTCTGACCAATAAATTCAGAAATAAATAGAGTTGGCCGGAGTGCACATTTATTCTGACTAGTCACTTCTTGTTGCTAAATAAATAGTCCTTGCTAATGTAGTTATATGCAGCTTTAGCTTTTATTTCTCTGACTTGGTGACCTTCTCTATAGTGTTATGAGCATATATCACACTCGCTGTTATGGCGCGTCTAAGGTTTACAAATTCTTGTTAGCAGGGTAATCTAGGCAAAGTAATAGAGAAAGGAAAAGAAGCAGGAACACTTTCCTAAATTATCAAGCAAGACGACCCAGAAGAAACCCTGATCAGATTCTTGTTCATCTTCTTCAGCATTGCGCAAACCAAAACCAAAACCAAAATTGAAGGTATACCGAGTATAGTAATAAAAGAGATCAAAGAAATTAACTTACAAGGTAGAGACTGTTCAGGCATTTGGAGCAGCCACCAAGACCAGGGAACTTATTGACATTGGTACTGCTGCTCAAGCAATTCTTCTCCAACTTCTTGACACTCTCATCCCCAACAAGTTTCCCTTTTTGGTTCACTGAAAATGCCTCAGGGCAGGTCAAAGGGTGCAATCTGATCCCACAGTAGCAATAGACCATGTCACAGGTCTCATTTGGCTTCATCAGCTCTATTCCTTTTGCATTCAGTGCCTTTCCCAAGTCCTGAACACAAGTTTCTGAGTCATCAGGCAGCAGTGGCGGGTCATAAGCGGTGGTAGTAGTATTACCGTGACCTGCCACTGCAGGGCCTACTTGGCCGCTTCTGCCCAGTGCAGTGGCGGAGTAGGCCGAGTATAGCCACGCCGCCAGCACTGGGCAGCAGCGGCTGTGCTGTAAATGGCCAGTCGGGTCGCCTTTTTTGGAGGGGCAGGCTGCCTTTACGCCGTGGAAGAGCTCATCAGGGAGCTGGAGTGGGCAGCCGGCTATGTCGGATTGCTCTGGGAATGCAGGGATTGTAGCTGGGGGAGAAGATTTGGGAAGCAATGACTGCACTAAGGCCGGCTTCGGGTCGGATAGACCCAGTGAGGAGGGTAACAAAGTGAAGAGGAAGCAAAGGAAGGTGAAGAGTGGTGGTGGGTTTGAGGACATTGTGGGTTTGTTGAGTTTGGATTTTGGGTTTTCTGCAATGTGCGTGAGGGAGAAGGGGGTGAGTGAGAGTGTAGGAGGGTGATGAATGAAGCAAAAGTGATGGTGGGGGGTGTGGGTAGTGTTGGGAGCAAATGCAAGTGAGAAAAAAGGATGGTAGGGTTGGGGCTGGTTTGGCTGTTTGCTAGATCCAACTTTAACTATACTGCATTTATATGCATTCTGTAATAAAATGTGGATAAAGCTGATGGAGATTAGTAGTATATATCATCAACAAATCATTCATACTTTCGATAATTTAGTTTAGTAACAAAAGCGTTTTTCTTGTAAAGAATTCATAAGTTGTTGAAGGAATATCGATTTAGTGTGCCTTATCAAACTAGGAGTAGCAATAGGAGAGAAGGTTCTAGATTTCCCAATCCTACACGGATTGGTATTCCTTGTAACATTAGAACTAGTACTTTGTAATCCCTATATATAGGGCTCCTATTCTCAATAATAATACACACTTCTCTCTACAATTCTCTCTCAATACCAATATACTTAAACACGTTATCAGCACGAGCCCTAAACCACAAAAGCTAAAACCCAAAAACCTGAAAAGAAATTGTTCTCCTCAAAAATCTGCCGCAAGCTCCTAGCCCTCGCTAGCCTCGCTCGCTGCTGCTGCCCTGCGCGCCCCTGCGCCCACTGCTGCCCCGCACGCCTCCGCAGCCCCTGCTGCCCCGCGCGCACCTCCGCAGCCCCTAGCCCGAGCTAGCCAAGCCTTCGCTGCAGCCTGCTCCTTGCGCGCCCAGCTCTACGCGCCCCTGCGCTCCATGCTGCCCGCCTACGCGCCCGTGCGTCTGCAGCCCCGCGTCACTGCACTGCTGCTCCTGCAGCTCTGCCACACATCTGCTGTCCCTGCAGCACGTACGCGCCCCTGCGCACGCATCCCTACTGCCCCTGCAGCACCAACGCACACCGACTGCACCTTTCCCCTTTCCTGTGCACGTCCGTCTGTTTGCAGGCTCCGAAACATCTAGTTCGGAACCTCGGATCAAAATCTTTTCTTCATCAAACTTGTTCATCTCTGTCTCTTCCATCTGACCTCCGAATTTCAGCCTTATCGGAGTTATTTTGAGACCAGTACAACAATCAAAGTGAAAACTGTTCAGAAGAGAATTTGCTCCGAATTTCAACAAGCTTGACCTTATAAACATTCGCTGCACGCCTCTACTCGGATTGCTTCGCTCCATCATGCCTGCATCGACACGCGCGTGATCCAAATACATGTAAGTATTCAAAAGAGTAAGTTTTGAAGTTCCTATAATTCGGAATTTATATTTCTTCTTCTTTTCTCGGGGACTTGAAAACCTCCCTTCTTCTACATCCCACCTTTCTTATAACGTGGGTTCGATCATTGAAAAGCGGAATCGTGGGGATTCACGCAATTAATGAACTAAGAGCGTTCGTAAGACTTCGGACTAAGAGCGTCCGTAAGCATCGATTTACGACCATACAAACATCATTGTTTCGGTCTAATCCAATCATTCTTGGAAATCGATTTCTTGGTAGCATAGCTCGGAAATCTTATTAGTTTTCGTGGAAGCATTGACTCCGAAACTAACTTGTCCCTGTTTCATCTTTCAGGATGTCAAACATGAACAAACTCGATTTTGTTCCATTGGATTATGCAGGCAAAAGGTACTTAATTTGGGTCACTGATGTCAAGATCCACCTTATTGCCCGTGATTGATTGCATACAATCCAAGAGCTTTGTCCTATAGAAACAGCTCCAGACCCTCAAACTGAGAAAGATAATTCCAAGGCACTTGCCTTCATGAAACGTCACATGGATAGTGACCTACAGTTTGAGTTCATAAATGAGGATAGCGCCATAAAGCTTTGGCATGCGCTTCGCGAACGATATGGCAATGTTCGTGACTCCATACTTCCGAATACAGAAGCAGAATGGAAAGATCTTCGCTTCTCTGAATTTGACACTGTCATGCAATTTTATTCGGAAGCTCTCAGCATCAGAGCAATGATGCGTCTTTGTGGAAAAACAATCACAGAAGACCAGTTGATTGAGAAAACCCTCAATACCTTCCCCGTCTATGCTATGAGGTCCTCTGACTTACTCCGGACTCATGTAAATGCAAGACGGATCACAAGTTTTCAACAGCTTATTGAAGCTATGGCCACTGCTGAAAGACATGGCAATGAACTTGTGAAAAGAGAATTTGATAGGCTTCAAGATAGCTATCAAGAGCATCGTCCTATGGCTAGAGAAAGTCGCCATCGACGTCATGATCCATATGATCGAAATGCTCAAGAAGGTAATCGCTCAAGGCGACAATCACACGACCGTAGGAGGCGTGATTTTGAGGGAAATAGGGTTGGAAACCATGGAGCCAACGTTGGCCATGGGCACCACTTTCCAATGCCACCAGTCCTAGGGACTATGCATATTGCGCCAATGCGCCTCAATCAAGGGAGAATCCTCTTTATGGTGTCTATTTCTGATATGGAACGTCTGATCAATGGACCTGAATTTGCAATGTACCTACGAAGGTAGTCGCATCAGGGTGATCAAGACATCGAGTTCACAAAGACTTTAAATCTGGCAATGAAGACAAAATGCCGCAGATTTTTATAGTCTTTATTATTTCCAAGAATCATGTAATGGCAATTATGCCTTAAATCAATAAAATGACTTATTGTATTAACTCTTTCCCTCTAGGTGTACTCAAGAGTAATTGTGATGTCTAGACAAGGTTTGATCTGAGAGAACGGTTTTAAAAGTGAGCAACGCTCCACCAAAATCTCGCCTTACCTTACCTGGTCACAACCAAATGGAAATTACCGAACGGATTGAGTAACTACGATTTGTCTACGGTTTGATTTTTATGTTGGATTAGATTTTGGTCAAGAAACTTTGATGTAATCATTGGCTATTATTAATAAAGTATCGATTGATTTTATCTCATGTCATGGACATATTTTCGAACTTTATTACTTATAAGATGTAAGTGTCAATGGTTTTCATGTGGAAACACATTGTGAGAATGGACAAGAGTTCCTTTGCATCACCTCTAATGACTACAGACATAAACGAGTACTAGAGAAACTTATGTGTCGATCTAGTGGATTGTATGCAACCACTATTCGAGTTATTGAATCCAACCATGTCATGAAGAGATGATTTATGGGATTCCGACACATATAGGCTTTGGCACGACCGTTTGGGACACCCAGGTCATGACATGATGATCCGTATATTAAAGACTTCACACGGACATCCTTTTTCAGAACGAAAAGAAGTAAAACTCGGTTTTTGGACACCGAAGGAGCCCCTGCGCCTCACGGCGCCGTTCACCCCTAAATCCGGCCATCCTTGGCTGGCGCCGCCTTCCCCCTGCGGCCTCAGGGTGGCATTGACGCCACCAAGGCTCCTTTGTCTCCAACTTTTACTTCTAAAGTCACTTGTGATTTTGTGGCTCAACCAAAATCCTCATTGGTTGTTTCTAAAGCCCATCATTCGTTCTGCAAAGCCTGCTTTTTAGCAAAGTTAGGATCGAGACCATCCTATGCAAAGGACACCAAAGAAAATATACCATTCTTGCAAAGAATCCAAGGTGATATTTGTGGACCTATTCAACCATCATGCGGACCATTTCGATATTTTATGGTATTGGTTAATGCATCGACACGCTGGTCACATGTCATGCTATTATCCACAAGGAACGCTGCATTTGCTAAACTCCTAGCACAAATAATTAAGTTAAGGGCTCACCACCCTGATCATCCTATTAAGTCTATAAGATTAGACAATGCTGGAGAGTTTACATCAAAGACTTTTGATGATTATTGCATGTCCATTGGGATTGATGTTGAACATCCTGTTCCTCATGTTCACACCCAAAATGGTCTCGCAGAAGCCGCCATTAAACGACTACAAATGGTCGCTAGGGAATTGGTAACGTGCACCAATCTCCCTATTTCTGCTTGGGGCTATGCAATATTGCATGCAGTTGTGCTTATTCGTCTGAGGCCTACTGCCACTCAACCCTTTTCTGCGTCCCAGATGGTGACTGGGTATGAGCCTAATGTCTCACACTTACGCATATTTGGGTGTGCAGTTTATGTGCCAATTGCGCCACCACAGCGCACCAAAATGGGTCCTCAAAGACGATTAGGTATTTATGTTGGATATGATTCTCCAACGATTATCCGCTACATAGAACCCTTGACAGGCGATCTCTTTACCGCTAGATTTGCGGATTGTCACTTCGATGAGACAGTCTTCCCGTCGTTAGGGGGAGATAAGAACATCAATGTTCAACAGGAACGACAGGAATTGTCGTGGTCTGTCCCCACTCTGTCTCATCTTGATCCCCGAACCGCACAGTCCGAAATTGAAGTGCGGAGAATTCTCGATCTTCAGAACGTAGCAGAATCGATGCCTGATGTGTTTTCTGATATCGCTAAAGTGACGAGATCACACATACCTGCTGCAAACGTGCCTGCAAGGATTGAAGTCCCTAAAAGTAGAGGACATGACGCCAACTCAAGAATGCATGAGCATGGCGCCAACGTCCCATCTCTCAATGATGGTGACGTTATGGCTAGGCCCACGGCTCCTGCCAGGAAGCGCGGGAGGCCCATAGGTTCGATGGATTCTCGCCCAAAAAAGAAAGCGAGTTTGGCACAAAATAATCCATTAATCATCGATGTGAATAATCCATCTCATGAGAATATTCCAGATTATGGTTATGTCCAAGAGACATCATTGGGGGACGCTCCAATGTCAGAACCAACTCCAGAGAATAGAGAGATCTCCATAAATTACACTAGTGTACATGAGATGATGGATAGAAATTCTATGGCGATTGATGATGCATTTGCATATCATATTGCAAAAGGAATTATAGAATATGATGATATCGAACCTCGCTCTGTTGAAGAATGTCAACGAAGAGCAGATTGGCCTAAATGGAAAGATGCGATCCAGGTTGAATTGGATTCACTAACAAAGAGACAGGTATTTGGGCCTGTAACGCAGACACCCCAAGTGTAAAGCCTGTTGGCCATAAATGGGTCTTTGTTAGAAAGCGTAATGAGAAAAATGAGGTGGTAAGATATAAAGCCCGCCTTGTGGCGCAAGGTTTCTCACAACGCCCTGGAATCGACTACGAGGAGACATATTCTCCCGTAATGGACGTTATAACGTTCCGCTACCTTGTCAGTTTGGTAGTTTCCGAAAAACTTGACATGCAGCTTATAGATGTGGTTACAGCATATCTCTATGGGGATCTAGATTCAGAGATATATATGAAGGTTCCAGATGGACTTCAATTACCCAAATCAAGTGGCTCTAAACCACGGAGCGCGTTTTCAATAAGGTTAAAACGCTCACTATATGGATTAAAACAATCTGGACGGATGTGGTATAACCGTCTAAGTGACTACTTGATTGGGAAGGGATATATTAACAACGAAATATGCCCATGCGTGTTCATTAAGAGAACAAGTTCCGGATTTGCAATCGTAGCAGTTTATGTCGATGACATGAACCTAATTGGAACTCTAGATGAGTTGAAGGAAACTGCTAAATACTTGAAATCCGAATTTGAGATGATCAAGATCTTGGGAAAACACGGTTTTGTCTCGGTTTAGAACTCGAGCACCGTAGTGATGAGATTTTGATCCATTAGTTTGCATATACTCAGAAAGTCCTAAGGCTCTTTAATGAAGATAAAGCGAAGCCTGCGAGTACTCCCATGATCGGCCGTAGTCTTGAGCCCGGAAAAGATCCGTTTCGTCCAAGGGGTGAGGACGAAGAACCATTAGAGGCCGAAGTGCCCTATTTGAGTGCAATAGGCGCATTATTGTACTTAGCTCAATGCACAAGACCGGATATCTCATTCGCAGTGAACTTGTTAGCTCGACATAGCTCTGCGCCAACACGCCGCCATTGGATTGGTGTAAAGACCATCTTTCGATACCTAAGAGGTACGATTGATATGGGCCTATTCTATCCCTACAGAGAGAAAAGGAATGACGGAATGTTGGGATCGGACCCCAAAAGGCAAAACGCCCCCATCCATGGAATGACCGCCGGCCATGTTGCCGCCACCGGCGCCGCTCATGGTGGCCGGCGTCCTCTCTGACCCTCACAACGACAATGATGTCTTGATGTGTTTTGCTGATGTAGGGTACCTCTCTAACCCTCACAAAGGTCGCTCCCAAATTGGTTATGTCTTTACCATGGGAAGCACTGCGATATCTTGGAGGTCTACAAAACAGACCCTTGTTGCTACTTCCTCGAATTATGCAGAGATTATTGCTCTACATGAAGCCGTTCGTGAATGTATATGGCTAAGGTCTGTGATTCGACATATTCAAGGAAGTTGTGGTTTGAAGTCTACCACAGATGAACCTACATGCATTTATGAGGATAATGCAGCTTGTATTGAACAAATGAAGTTAGGTTTCATCAAAGGCGACAACACCAAGCATATATCGCCTAAGTTCTTTTATAATCAGCAACAACAATCACTTCTAAAGATTGAAGTGAATCAAATCCGATCAGAGGATAATGTAGCGGACTTATTCACTAAGTCGTTACCTAAATCCACATTCGAGAAACATGTGAAGAGCATCGGATTGAGAAAGTTATCCGAACTCCCACGATTGTAGCAATCAGGGGGAGATATCGACATCAGGGGGAGTTATGATGTCTGCATGTTCGATCTCGAAGAGTGAAGGACGTGTTGTGCTCTTTTTGTCCTTCGACCAGGATTATTTTTATCCCACAGGGTTTTTGTTACCTGGCAAGGTTTTTAACGAGGCAACGGATGAAGCGTCACCACCAAGTTTGAAGCGGCACAAGGGGGAGTGTTGAAGGAATATCGATTTAGTGTGCCTTATCAAACTAGGAGTAGCAATAGGAGAGAAGGTTCTAGATTTCCCAATCCTACACGGATTGGTATTCCTTGTAACATTAGAACTAGTACTTTGTAATCCCTATATATAGGGCTCCTATTCTCAATAATAATACACACTTCTCTCTACAATTCTCTCTCAATACCAATATACTTAAACATAAGTTAAAATTTCAACTCACAAATGATTTTAGGTGTTATGTTGAAAATATCGTAAAGATGTTTGTGAAATTGAATTAAATCACATACATATTTTCGATTTGAGTATATTTTTAACATAACATTTTCTCGTGCAAGTTAAAAGTGTTCATACATACATAACCAAGTCTATGAAGTTTGGTTGTATGCATCATCTGTGAAAATTCTAAACATTATGGTTTGGGAACCCACATTTTGTTTTCATCAAAATATTGATGAATTTGATAATAAAAGCATTATAGAAGTCTAGTAACCATATCGGTTGGGGGTTCAACAAATCAAACATGTTAAAATAAGTCATAGCCTTGTAGCATAGTGTAGCTCCATGCTTGTGAACAATGTAAAATATTCATCGGTTTGTCAAGTAATTATACATATGTGCGCGTCTGTTTCTTCTATTCCTTCCCCCATAACTAATCCAACTGGGTTCCCACAAACCATTTTGTTTAGTAATACATTGACAAATTTGAGAACATTGGAAAGATCCTTGACTGTTTTCCATGCATTAGAAGTGAGAAGAACCTAAAACCCTGGCATTAGTTTAGTGCAATGGAATTGACTTAAGAGTGTTCAAGGCATCTCTCACCCTATAAAGAATATACAGGATATGTTTTTTTTTTGTTTTTTTTAATATATATTATACAACAACGAAGAAGAATATAACAGATATGGTTGCTGGTGTTCCTTTGCAGAAAGTGTACAAAAGACTTCTCACACTAGCAACTTTTCAAGTGAAATGTCACTATCTTTCTTTGATGACCTTTCATTTTGGCTTATTTCCAGGTTGTTTCTCTATCTTCTTTGCAATAATGAAGATGGCATTTACCAGACTACAGGTCTCTGTCTGGTAATTTACAAATTATTATCCTCCATCCACCTCTGTTATGTTAGTGACGGTCACCAAAGATGGTACTCAAGTGCTCCTCTCTTTTAGTCTAAAAAGTATACCTTTCTCTTTTAGCTTTTTGTTCCATTGTAACTTGTTTAATGTCTTTCTTAATCAATTATACTATTACTATTAATGTGACTATAATTATGAACACATCACCCCTTTTTGTTGTTATTCCTATTCTAAAAGGCATTATAGTTTGGTTTTGCTCAACTGCATAATCAATGAGTAAGACATCATTCTTATATATGAACTGGTTGATCATCATCTAGATAGGTTGAAGAAGTTTAAGTCCAAGAATATATACCTTTGAGTTCAAACCGAGTAATTATACAAATATAAGCTTACATATTGGTGTAACAAAATTTTGTGAAGCACATTTGATAGGACTAGCTAGATGTCTTGATCAACATGAGGGAAGATCTTTAGGAGGAGGAAGCAAGGATTGAGATGGTCCATGACCATTTTGAACTATGAAGCCTGAGGCAAGACCCCAAGAAGTGTGTTCTTCAAGATGACAATGTATGAACCACACTCCTGGATTATCGGCCTTGAACCGAATCGCTGCCCATCCTCCACTTGGAACTGCCACAGTGTTTCTCTCAGGAGGATCAACAAGGTTGTACTTTGCTGGATCCGTGGAGACATTGAAGTTCCCAAACCCCTTTCCAACTATGAAGAAGTTGTGTCCATGAAAATGAATAGGGTGGTTCTCCACATTAAGGAAGCTTGTGCCTTGCAGCACAAATTCCAAGTTTGTTCCATAAGGGACTTGTATGATCTTTGTACCAAATTCTGTGTTCATGTTTTCAGCGACTGGATTCACCCCGGTATAGTCAAATGACCTTCGAGGCTTCTCTGGGAAATCGGTGGAGTATTGACTTTTTTTGAGCTTCTTGTAATGAGATTCCAATATTGACACGGCGGGACGAACAAAGGACTGGTTGTTCATTGAAGCATAGAACCTCTTGTTGGCATAGCCCTTGCAGGTTTTGTTAGCAGGACAATCTTGGAGGTTAAGGCTTATAACTGTCACTATCCGTTTGTGGATAGTTTTTGGTACATTACATGGATACCGAGGGGAGGAAAGGCTTCTCAGATTGTCATCAAATTTAGTGTAATATTTGGTATCATCCATCTGAGGAAAGTTGTACATGACAGGATCAAAAGTAGTAACCTTTTTCGGGTGCTTACTCATGTGATCAGTACTCATCGGGTTCTTGTACTGCAAGAAACCGGCTGTGGTGGAATTATTGAAAGGGAAAACAGATGTGAGGTAAGTCCAGGCAGCCATTAAGAACATGCCGGAGGAATCAGGCACTTGATTAGCAGTGAGCAGAACATTGGTGGTTTGGCCAGGAGCTATCATAATGGCTTTGGTTTTGAATGGTTTTGTGTACGCTGCATCAATCTCCACAACCGTCAGTGTGTGATTAGCAACAGCAAAGAATAGCTCATCATTCAGTGCTGCATTGATGATTCTTAGCATGTATGTTTTGCCATGTTCCACAGTGTTGATCAATGTATCTGCACATTATAACAACACTGACAATGTAAAATTGCTGTGTCAAATATGATAGTGATAATTTTCTGCCTCTTGGCTACAAATCAATCATTTATGGTAAAAATAGCCTCTTGTATGATCAAAGTTATAGGATATATACCTTTGTTCGAGCAATTATAGAATGGTCCTGGCAAACCGTTTATGGTATATGCATTTGAAATATCAGGGCCGCCTCCATACTTCATCATTTCACTTTCGATTGAATCTATATCTCCATTCCACCATTCACCTGCAGCCAAACGTAGAACATAGATGTCAAGATAAAACTCACAAATAAATAATATGAATATGAAATGGTCAGGAAATAGGCCAACAATATATATCATGCTAACCGCTAAAACTGTGCCCCAAAATCTTAAGTATGTTGTCGGAAAAGGGGTAACAATGTATATTAAACTAACAACTAGAACTGGTGCTGCCAACAACAACACTATTATCGAATTATTACCAAAGATGATGAGGAATTCATCTTGAATTGGAACTGAAAATGGATATGGCATGCGAGGGTGGATGATAAAAGCGCCATAAACAGAAGCTCGTTGCCACGAATGATGAGCATGCCACCAAAGGGTGCCTCTCTGGTTGATTACAGTGAACTTGTATGTGTAGGTCTTCCCTCCTCCAATCGGACATTGCGTAATGTAAGCTGGACCGTCTGCCCATCCTGTTCTTAGTTGCCTTATACCATGCCTGTCGTGAGTCGTGACCAAAAAATTTGAGTCAGAATATAGTTTGATCAGTCTTCAAAGCAATACAAATTAAGTCAGTTTCTGAATTAAGCTCACCAATGGAGGGTAGTGTTCTGCGCAATGCGATTCGTCACCTTAATTTCTACATTATCACCTTCATGAACTGCAATCGTTGGACCTGGATACTCTCCATTCACAGTTAGAAGTGGCTTCGTGTGGCACAAACGGGTCACATTTTTCCACTCAACCTGAAAAAGCAACAAATTAAAACAACCAAATTTCAAGCTTTCAGTTCCCTGATTTCTTTGGATGATCACACAACGCAAGAAACAAAAGTTCAACATACACTCTGGCTAGCTAGCTTACATTAAATTCAAAGCGCTGGGTTGTTTGCGAAACACAAGATGGTAGAAGCCCAGCTATGATCAACAGAGTTACCAATACTAACTGGTCCATTACTAGAACCTCAGTAGAAGCCTTAGGACTGTATATATTGCATGCCCCAATTGAGTTTTACAAAACTTTCATGCAAGCTCTCTTTATATACATGCTCAAATTCTAACCCTCAATTCCTTGATTAATACTGGAAAATATTATAAGCTATCTCAGCTATAATGTATATATGTAAAGACAGATTTTCTGACGTTAGATGGTTGGTGAGGACGGATAGCCGACACCCAACATGTCAAAATGAGTTTCAAAAGGGTGATATTTGTTTGATACCTTGGCTGCTACGTTGCTTCTAATTTTTTATCCCAAACTTAATAAAGATTAGGCCATTACAGCTTTTAGTGTGAATTATCGGATTTGTCATGTTATAGTATACATATGCAACCTATTGTCATTTCCTTCTTGATTTGATTCTTTAGACTAAAAATGAGGTTCCAAAGCTATTAGTGGGTTGGTAGATTGTGAGCTTTATTCAAGACAAACTTGAACTAAACCAGTATCTTTTGCTTACCAGGAGCAGCACAAATTCGCTAGTTCAATGATTGTGACTTGCTTATTATATACCAACGCAAGCATGTGAAGGAGAAGAAGGAAGAAGATTATTGGGCATCAATATAGTCTTGTATATAAATTCATTTCATGCTGACTTCTTCACCAACTAAGGGGCGTGGTGTGCTACACAACTCTCGCTAGCTCCACTTGAATGCTAATCAAGGGTAGAGAAAATGACCAAGTAATGTACAAACTGATATATATGGGTAATCTATTTGGTAGGGATAAAATCATCAGGGCAAGTGCTAGGGGAATCTATATATCTGTAGTGGGGTTTGTTGAGTGTTCTAAATTGGTGTAATAAGCTGCCATTTTGGAACAAAATGTAATGCTCCCTTATTGAGGCCAATTATGAGCTTGTCATATTGTAAACATACTAGCTGAAATAGCTGATTATTTAGGCTTAGACCAGCCCTACTCAGCCGAGCGAGGTACTAAACAAGGACGCCATTCGGTTCATTATGGGTAGTGGATTCATGAAGTTTCCTTCGCAAGATGAAGAAGGTTGTAACTTGTGAACCAACTTTGTTTGCTTACCAAATTGCTTATGCCTTCGCCTTTTTGAGAGGATTCATTGAACACATTGATTTACACCTCCCTTATGCCTTAATTATTGAAGGAATATCGATTTAGTGTGCCTTATCAAACTAGGAGTAGCAATAGGAGAGAATGTTCTAGATTTCCCAATCCTACACGGATTGGTATTCCTTGTAACATTAGAACTAGTACTTTGTAATCCCTATATATAGGGCTCCTATTCTCAATAATAATACACATCTCTCTACAATTCTCTCTCGAATCTATTTTACTTAAACATGTTATCAGCACGAGCCCTAAACCACAAAAGACAAAAAGCCAAAACCCGAAAAGAATTTCATATCGCCAAAAACTGCCGCAGCCCCTAGCCCGTGCTAGCATCGCTGCAGCCTGCCCCGCGTGCGCCCCTGCGCCTACTGCTGCCCCGCCTGCAACCTTGCACAGCAGCCCCTGCTGCCCTGCGAGCTGCTCCCGCAGCCACACGCCCCTGTATCGCTGCTTGCTGCCCCCTCCCTGCAGCCCTGCGTTCCAGCCTGCTGCCACCGAAGCATCCCTGCACCTAGCCCCTTGCTAGCCCGCCTGCTCCTGCAGCCCTTTCGGCCAGCATACCTGCCAGCCCACGCGCATACCTGCTAGCGCGCCCCTGCGACCAGCTCTGCTGCTGCCACTGCAGCTGCTGCCCCTGCAGTTTGCCTTCGCTGCTCCTACACCACTACTACCACCGCAGCCCCTGCTGCCCCGCATTCGCTGCACGCATCTACTTGGATTGCTTCGCTCCATCACGCCTGCATCGACACGCGCGTGATCCAAATACAAGTAAGTATTCAAGAGTAAGTTTTGAAGTTCATAAATTTAAATACTTATTCTTCTTTTCTCGGGGACTTAAAAACCTCCCTTCTTCTTCATCCCACCTTTCTTATAACGTGGGTTCGATTTTGAGAAAGCGGAATCGTGGGGATTCGCGCTATAAACGAACTAAGAGCGTTCGTAAGACTTCGGACTAAGAGCGTCCGCAAGCATCGATTAACGACCTTATAAACATCATTGTTTCGGTCTAATCCAATTTTCTTGGAAATCGATTTCTTGGTAGCATAGCTCGGAAATCTCAATAATTAGTTGTCGTGGAAGCATTGACTCCGAAACTAACGTGTTCTTGTTTCATCTTTCAGGATGACATACACGAACAAACTCGATTTTGTTCCATTGGATTATGCAGGCAAAAGATATTTATACTGGGCCATTGACATTGTGACCCATCTTACTGCCCAAGATTTATTGCATACAATCCAAGAGCTTTGTCCTATAGAAACAGCTCCAGACCCTCAAACTGAGAAAGATAATTCTAAAGCAATTGCCTTCATGAAACGTCACATGGATAGTGACCTCCAGTTTGAGTTCATAAATGAGGATAGCGCTATAAAGCTTTGGCAAGCGCTTCGCGAGCGATATGGCAATGTTCGTGACTCCATCCTTCCGAATACAGAAGCAGAATGGAAAGATCTTCGCTTCTCTGAATTTGACACGGTCATGCTATTTTATTCGGAAGCCCTCCGCATCAGAGTAATGATGCGTCTCTGTGGAAAGATGATCACAGAAGACCAGTTGATTGAGAAAACCCTCAATACCTTCCCCGCCTATGCTATGAGGTCCTCTGACTTATTCTGGACTCATGTAAATGCAAGACGGATCACAAGTTTCCAACAGCTTATTGAAGCTATGGCCACTGCTGAAAGACATGGCAATGAACTTGTGAAAAGAGAATTTGATAGGCTTCAAGATAGCTATCAAGAGCATCGTCCTATGGCTAGAGAAAGTCGCCATCGACGTCATGATCCATATGATCGAAATGCTCAAGAAGGTAATCGCTCAAGGCGACAATCACACGACCGTAGGAGGCGTGATTTTGAGGGAAATAGGGTTGGAAACCATGGAGCCAACGTTGGCCATGGGCACCACTTTCCAATGCCACCAGTCCTAGGGACTATGCATATTGCGCCAATGCGCCTCAATCAAGGGAGAATCCTCTTTATGGTGTCTATTTCTGATATGGAACGTCTGATCAATGGACCTGAATTTGCAATGTACCTACGGAGGTAGTCGCATCATGGTGATCAAGACTTCGAGTTCACAAAGACTTTAAATCTGGCGATGAAGACAAAATGCGCAGATTTTTATTTATAGTCTTTCATTTTTCCAAGAATTATGTAATGGCAATTATGCCTTAAATCAATAAAATGACTTATTGTATTAACTCTTTCCCTCTAGGCGTACTCAAGAGTACTTGTGATGTCTAGACAAGGTTTGATCTGAGAGAATGGTTTTAAAAGTGAGCAACGCTCCACCAAAATCTCGCCTTACCTTACCTGGTCACAACCAAATTGAAATTATCGAACGGATTGAGTGACTACGATTTGTCTACGGTTTGATTTTTATGTTGGATTAGATTTTGGTCAAGAAACTTTGATGTAATCATTGGCTATTATTAATAAAGTATCGATTGATTTTTCGAACTTTATTACTTACAAGATGTAAGTGCCAATGATTTTCATGTGGAAACACATTGTGAGAATGAACAAGAGTTCCTTTGCATCACCTCTAATGACTACGGACATAAACGAGTCTTAGAGAAACTTATGTGTCGCTCTAGTGGGTTGTATGCAACCACTATTCGAGTCATTGAATCCAACCATGTCATGAGAGATGATTTATGGGATTCCGACACATATAGGCTTTGGCACGACCGTTTGGGACACCCAGGTCGTGACATGATGATCCGTATATTAAAGACTTCACACGGACATCCCTTTTTCAGAACGAAAAGAAGTAAAACTCGATTTTTGGACACCGAAGGAGCCCCTGCGCCTCACGGCGCCGTTCACCCCCAAATCTGGCCATCCTTGGCCGGCGCCGCCTTCCCCCTGCGGCCTCAGGGTGGCATTGACGCCACCAAGGCTCCTTTGTCTCCAACTTTTACTTCTAAAGTCACTTGTGATTTTGTGGCTCAACCAAAATCCTCATTGGTTGTTTCTAAAGCCCATCATTCGTTCTGCAAAGCCTGCTCTTTAGCAAAGTTAGGATCGAGACCATCCTATGCAAAGGACACCAAAGAAAATATACCATTCTTGCAAAGAATCCAAGGTGATATTTGTGGACCTATTCAACCATCATGCGGACCATTTCGATATTTTATGGTATTGGTTAATGCATCGACACGCTGGTCACATGTCATGCTATTGTCCACAAGGAACGCTGCATTTGCTAAACTCCTAGCACAAATAATTAAGTTAAGGGCTCACCACCCTGATCATCCTATTAAGTCTATAAGATTAGACAATGCTGGAGAGTTTACATCAAAGACTTTTGATGATTATTGCATGTCCATTGGGATTGATGTTGAACATCCTGTTCCTCATGTTCACACCCAAAATGGTCTAGCAGAAGTCGCCATTAAACGACTACAAATGGTCGCTAGGGCATTGGTAATGCGCACCAATCTCCCTATTTCTGCTTGGGGCTATGCAATATTGCATGCAGCTGTGCTTATTCGTCTGAGACCCACTGCCACTCAACCCTTCTCTGCGTCCCAGATGGTTACTGGGTATGAGCCTGATGTCTCACACTTACGCATATTTGGGTGTGCAGTTTATGTGCCTATTGCGCCTCCACAGCGCACCAAAATGGGTCCTCAACGACGATTAGGCATTTATGTTGGATATGATTCTCCAACGATTATCCGCTACATAGAACCCTTGACAGGCGATCTCTTTACCGCTAGATTTGCGGATTGTCACTTCGATGAGACAGTCTTCCCGTCGTTAGGGGGAGATAAGAACATCAATGTTCAACAGGAACGACAGGAATTGTCGTGGTCTGTCCCCACTCTGTCTCATCTTGATCCCCGAATCGCACAGTCCGAAATTGAAGTGCGGAGAATTCTCGATCTTCAGAACGTAGCAGAATCGATGCCTGATGCGTTTTCTGATATCGCTAAAGTGACGAGATCACACATACCTGCTGCAAACGTGCCTGCAAGGATTGATGTCCCTAAAACTAGAGGACATGACGCCAACTCAAGAGGATATGAGCATGGCGCCAACGTCCCCTCTCACAGTGATGGTGACGTTTTGGCTAGGCCCATGGCTCCTGCCAGGAAGCGCGGGAGGCCCATAGGTTCGATGGATTCTCGCCCAAGAAAGAAAGCGAGTTTGGCACAAAATAATCCATTAATCATCGATGTGAATAATCCATCTCATGAGAATATTCCGGATTATGGTTATGTCCAAGAGACATCATTGGGGGACGCTCCAATGTCAGAACCAACTCCAGAGAATAGAGAGATCTCCATAAATTACACTAGTGTACATTAGATGATGGATAGAAATTCTATGGCGATTGATGATGCATTTGCATATCATATTGCAAAAGGAATTATAGAATATGATGATATCGAACCTCGCTCTGTTGAAGAATGTCAACGAAGAGCAGATTGGCCTAAATGGAAAGATGCGATCCAGGTTGAATTGGATTCACTAACAAAGAGACAGGTATTTGGGCCTGTAACGCAGACACCCCCAAGTGTAAAGCCTGTTGGCCATAAATGGGTCTTTGTTAGAAAGCGTAATGAGAAAAATGAGGTGGTAAGATATAAAGCCCGCCTTGTGGCGCAAAGTTTCTCACAACGCCCTGGAATCGACTACGAGGAGACATATTCTCCCGTAATGGATGTTATAACGTTCCGCTACCTTGTCAGTTTGGTAGTTTCCGAAAAACTTGACATGCAGCTTATGGATGTGGTTACAGCATATCTCTATGGGGATCTAGATTCAGAGATATATATGAAGGTTCTAGATGGACTTCAATTACCCAAATCAAGTGGCTCTAAACCACGGAGCGCGTTCTCAATAAGATTAAAACGCTCACTATATGGATTAAAACAATCCGGACGGATGTGGTATAACCGTCTAAGTGACTACTTGATTGGGAAGGGATATATTAACAATGAAATATGCCCATGCGTGTTCATTAAGAGAACAAGTTCCGGATTTGCAATCGTAGCAGTTTATGTCGATGACATGAACCTAATTGGAACTCTAGATGAGTTGAAGGAAACTGCTAAATACTTGAAATCCGAATTTGAGATGAAAGATCTTGGGAAAACACGGTTTTGTCTCGGTTTAGAACTCGAGCACCGTAGTGATGGGATTTTGATCCATCAGTCTGCATATACTCAGAAGGTCCTAAGGCGCTTTAATGAAGATAAAGCGAAGCCTGTGAGTACTCCCATGATCGGCCGTAGTCTTGAGCCCGGAAAAGATCCGTTTCGTCCAAGGGATGAGGACGAAGAACCATTAGAGGCCGAAGTGCCCTATTTGAGTGCAATAGGCGCATTATTGTACTTAGCTCAATGCACAAGACCGGATATCTCATTCGCAGTGAACTTGTTAGCTCGACATAGCTCTGCGCCAACACGCCGCCATTGGATTGGTGTAAAGACAATCTTTCGATACCTAAGAGGTACGATTGATATGGGCCTATTTTATCCCTACAGAGAGATGAGGAACGACGGAAGAATGGGATCGGACCCCATTAGGCATGGAGCCGCCGTCCATAACATGACCGTCGGCCATGTTGTCACCTCCAGCGCCGCCGCCGGCCATGGTGGCCGGCTTCACCCTATTCCCCTCCATCAAAACGACAACAATGTTTTGATGGGATTTGCTGATGCAGGGTACCTCTCTGACCCTCACAAAGGTCGCTCCCAAACTGGTTATGTCTTTACCATGGGAAGCACTGCGATATCTTGGAGGTCTACAAAACAGACCCTTGTTGCTACTTCCTCGAATCATGCAGAGATTATTGCTCTACATGAAGCCGTTCGTGAATGTATATGGCTAAGGTCTGTGATTCGACATATTCAAGGAAGTTGTGGTTTGAAGTCTACCACAGATGAACCTACATGCATTTATGAGGATAATGCAGCTTGTATTGAACAAATGAAGTTAGGTTTCATCAAAGGCGACAACACCAAGCATATATCGCCTAAGTTCTTTTATAATCAGCAACAACAATCACTTCTAAAGATTGAAGTGAATCAAATCCGATCAGAGGATAATGTAGCGGACTTATTCACTAAGTCGTTACCTAAATCCACCTTCGAGAAACATGTGAAGAGCATCGGATTGAGAAAGATATCCGAACTCCCACGATTGTAGCAATCAGGGGGAGATATCGACATCAGGGGGAGTTATGATGTTTACATGTTCGATCTCGAAGAGTGAAGGACGTGTTGTGCTCTTTTTTGTCCTTCGACCAGGGTTATTTTTATCCCACAGGGTTTTTGTTACCTGGCAAGGTTTTTAACGAGGCAACGGATGAAGCGTCACCACCAAGTTTGAAGCGGCACAAGGGGGAGTGTTGAAGGAATATCGATTTAGTGTGCCTTATCAAACTAGGAGTAGCAATAGGAGAGAATGTTCTAGATTTCCCAATCCTACACGGATTGGTATTCCTTGTAACATTAGAACTAGTACTTTGTAATCCCTATATATAGGGCTCCTATTCTCAATAATAATACACATCTCTCTACAATTCTCTCTCGAATCTATTTTACTTAAACACATCTCATCCATATTTAATTTTCTTTCAAGCACGTTAGCAAACACCTTGCTATTACACTAAACACACAAAGCCAGTACTTTGTCAAAAAAAAAAAAAAAACACAAAGCGAATAAGATTTTAATAGCTCTACACAAAGCGAATAAGGAAACCAGGTGGCTGATGCATTGGCCAATTTTGGCGCTTCAGGTACGGGCTTTACTTGGTTTGATTCATCTCCAAGCTTCATTAATCAATTTTGTTTAAGATATAAGTTGGGTCTCCTTAGTTTTCGTTTTAGATGATTTTTTTGTTTTGGAAGGCAGGATGTTGTCTGTCTGACGCGGGCGGAAGTAACCCTAGGTTTACAAGCAATAAACCTAAAACAAAGATTCTGGAGTCCACCAGAGATAAAAGAGAAAACTCTCAATTTTGATTGATAATGTGATAAAAGATCGTTCTGCAGTCGTTTAAGGTTGCTTATATATGGGAAAAGAAACCCTAGGGCGACTAACAATGAAACCCTAAAGCCCACAGATTAAAACAAAACAAATCCAAAATAAACTAGAAAACCTAAAATAAAAAGAATGTAAAACTAACCTAAAAATATTAAATCACGAATCGGATAAATCTGATAGGGCTCACTAAAGTGAGTCTTGAAGATCTCGTCGTTCCCATTCTGGAAAGGTATATATCATACGTTTCAAACGGACATTCTGGCCAAAAGTTAGTCAAATCTGATTCAAAATCAAAACCTGACTTTTCGCACGAGAAACCCGAAAAGTCCAAAACCAAATCTTCTTGAATATTCCAGCGGCTAGTAACCTGATTACGCGTGAGTTACCTATTTTCCAATCACTCTTCTTGATTCTACACCGCTTCTTTACTTTTATGATTTTTCGGCTAAACTGGGTCCATTCTCGTCCTACATCACTTAATTATCTGATTGGTGATTTAATATTTTTAGGTTAGTTTTACATTCTTTTTATTTTAGGTTTTCTAGTTTATTTTGGATTTGTTTTGTTTTAATCCGTGGGCTTTAGGGTTTCATTGTTAGTCGCCCTAGGGTTTCTTTTCCCATATATAAGCAACCTTAAACGGCTGCAGAACGATCTTTTATCATATTATCAATCAAAATTGAGAGTTTTATCTTTTATCTCTGGTGGACTCCAGAATCTTTGTTTTAGGTTTATTGCTTGTAAACCTAGGGTTACTAACAATGAAACCCTAAAGCCCACGGATTAAAACAAAACAAATCCAAAATAAACTAGAAAACCTAAAATAAAAAGAATGTAAAACTAACCTAAAAATATTAAATCACGAATCGGATAAATCTGATAGGGCTCACTAAAGTGAGTCTTGAAGATCTCGTCGTTCCCATTCTGGAAAGGTATCATGCGTTTCAAACGGACATTCTGGCCAAAAGTTAGTCAAATCTGATTCAAAATCAAAACCTGACTTTTCGCACGAGAAACCCGAAAAGTCCAAAACCAAATCTTCTTGAATATTCCAGCGGCTAGTAACCTGATTACGCGTGAGTTACCTATTTTCCAATCACTCTTCTTGATTCTACACCGCTTCTTTACTTTTATGATTTTTCAGCTAAACTGGGTCCATTCTCGTCCTATATCACTGTCATTCCTCATCCGTAGTACTTTACATCTGGAAGGTGTAGGATATGTCCTCTCCTCTTACTTGTATTTCCCTTTATTTTTAATAAATCTTTTTCCTCGCAATTGCGAGGTTTGATTCAAAAAAAAAAAAAAAAATTAAGGGAGGCTGATTAGTTTATAGTTGTCTTATGAACATAGTTTAAGCTAGGCCAAGAAACACCATATGTTTACAAAGCCTAAGATAACTAACAGTGATTCTACAATATGCTTCCATAGCTTTCCTAGTCAAAATTGGCAAACTGCAATTTAAAGAAACTTATCTGTAAGATGATGATCGTACTCTCCAGATAAAGTCAGTCTTCATTTTTATAGGAGCACATTCTATAAAGTTTTGGCTCAAAATGACAGACACCCAAAAGATATGAAAATCTATAAAGCAGTTGACAGACTCTGACTTTTAAGACTGAGTTATGCATTATCAATCCCCTGACATCATACTAAACCCTGAAACTTATGCACCAAATCTTGTAGTCAATTTAGCAAAGCTACTTTTCTAATGAATCGCTTATGTAATTGATGGCTACCCCAAAAACCAAAAGCTCCCTAAGATCTTTCAAGAACTTAATTATGTATATTATCAATCCCCTGACATCATTCTTCTCTTACTAAACACTGGAACTCATGCCCCAAATCCTGTAGTCAAATTAGCAAACCTACTTTTCTAATGAATTGCTTATGTAATTGTTGACTACCCAATACCCAAAAGCTCCGTCAGATCAATCAGTCTCACTTCCAAGTCCAAAGGGAATGTTAAAAAGTCTTACAAATAAAAGAGTCACTCCCATAGAATGTTAAAAGAGTTTTACTAATGATGGTTGTAGGTAAAGTATTAACTACTTATGCTGACACTCTGTTACTTGGTAGTTGGTACTTCATTTTTAACTATTTGAGGGAGGCCCCATTTTAGATTCCTGAAGAACCCATTTGCTTATTTGGTAGTTCAATAAAAGAAAACAAATTGAAGTTTGAAACTTTGAGGTTGAGGAGAATCAAAGTTTGAAACTTTGAAGCCCAAAAAGCAATGCGCGGGAGTTACCGTTTGACACAGTTACAGTACCGCAGCTTCTGCTCAAGCTCAGCCAAAGCCCAGAAACCCATCAACATCAGTTTTGGAAACCCCACTAACCCAAACCCAATCCCAATCCCAATCCCATGGAAGAAAACAAAGACCCAGAAGCAGAAGAGTTCCATGAATAGGTTATCAAATGCTTCCGACTCGGAAGTTGTTAAATTTAACATGGAAATCAGTACCCAAATGCGCAATGGCCAATGTGAAGAGGCTCTGCGTGTGTTTAATGCAATGGGTCGGAGGAGTTCGGTTTCTTACAATGCTATGATATCTGGGTACTTGGCAAATGGGAAGTTTGATGATGCAAAGGACGTGTTCGACAAAATGCCTGAGAGAGACTTGGTGTCTTGGAATGTGATGCTTAGTGGGTATGTGAGGAATAGGGATCTTGGTGGGGCTCGTGCTTTGTTTGAACGTATGCCGGAAAAGGATGTTGTTTCATGGAATGCTATTTTATCTGGCTATGCCCAGAATGGTTATGTTGATGAGGCGAGGAAGGTTTTTGAAATGATGCCGAGTAAGAATGAGATATCTTGGAATGGGTTGCTAGCGGCTTATGTGCAGAATGGGAGGATAGAAAGTGCTAGGAGATTGTTTGAGTCCAAGGCAGATTGGCAAGCAGTTTCTTGGAATTGTTTGATGGGGGGATTTGTGAAACAAAAGAGATTAGTTGATGCTAGGCAGCTCTTCGAGAGAATGCCTGCGAGGGATGAAGTTTCGTGGAATACTATGATCACAGGGTATGCACAGAATGGGGGAATGTCGGAAGCAAGGAGATTGTTTGAGGAGTCTCCTGTAAGGGATGTCTTTGCGTGGACAGCAATGCTTTCAGGTTGTGTGCAGAATGGGATGTTGGATGAAGCAAGAAGAATTTTTGATGAAATGCCGGAGAAGAATTCGGTTTCGTGGAATGCAATGATTGCAGGGTATGTGCAAGACAAGAGAATGGACATGGCGGTGAAATTGTTTGAGGCAATGCCTTTTAAGAATGTGAGTTCTTGGAATACCATTTTAACTGGCTATGCTCAGAGCGGCGATATTGATGGTGCTAGGAAAGTCTTTAATAGCATGCCTCGGCGTGATTCCATCTCTTGGGCGGCTATCATTGCTGGCCATGCTCAAAATGGTTTCGGTGAAGAGGCTTTGCGTCTATTTGTGGAGATGAAAAGAGATGGGGAACGGCTGACTAGGTCTACATTTTCGTGTGCCTTGAGCACATGTGCTGAAGTTGCTGCTTTAGAGTTGGGGAAGCAATTACATGGGCGTTTAGCAAAAGCAGGATTCGAAAGTGGGTGCTATGTGGGCAATGCACTCCTTGTAATGTACTGCAAGTGTGGATGCATAGAGGAATCATATGATGCGTTCCAAGAAATATCTGAAAAGGATGTTGTCTCGTGGAACACGATGATCTATGGTTATGCAAGGCATGGATTTGGCTTAAAGGCTCTCATGGTTTTCGATTCAATGAAGGCAGCTGGTATTAAACCTGATGAAGTAACAATGGTAATTGTTATATTATTTTAACCAAACACTGCCTAGTTCCCAGTGTTGTTTTGTTGATCAAAACTGGAAGAAGAGCTCTGGACTTTATTGATTTCTAACTTCAATCATTATGCTTGTATTTCATTTCAGGTGGGTGTATTGTCTGCTTGTAGTCATACTGGCTTTGTGGACAGGGGAAGAGAATACTTTCATTCAATGAATCGGGAATATGGCATCACAGCAAATGCAAAACACTATACCTGCCTGATTGATCTTTTAGGTAGAGCTGGGCGCCTGGAAGAAGCGCAGAATTTAATGAGAACGATGCCTTTTGAACCAGATGCTGCAACATGGGGAGCTCTACTTGGCGCAAGCCGCATTCATGGCAATACTGAATTAGGAGAAAAGGCTGCTAAGATAATTTTTGAGATGGAACCTGAAAATGCAGGAATGTATGTTCTTCTCTCAAATTTATATGCTTCTTCAGGCAGATGGGCTGATGTTGGTAGAATGAGATTGAAAATGAGAGATAAAGGTGTCAGGAAAGTTCCTGGATATAGCTGGATTGAAGTGCAAAACAAGATTCACACATTTTCAGTTGGGGACTCTATACACCCAGAGAAGGACAATATATATGCCTTCTTGGAAGAGTTGGATTTGAAAATGAAGCGGGAGGGATATGTTTCATCTACAAAGTTGGTTTTGCACGACGTTGAAGAGGAGGAGAAAGAGCACATGCTGAGGCATCACAGTGAGAAATTGGCTGTGGCATTTGGGATTCTTTCAATTCCAGCAGGGAGGCCAATCCGTGTAATGAAGAACTTGCGAGTATGTGAAGACTGCCACAATGCCATCAAATACATATCCAAGATTGTGGGAAGGACAATAATCTTAAGGGATTCTAACCGCTTCCACCACTTCAGTGAGGGTTCTTGTTCTTGCGGGGATTATTGGTGATAGAGGATATTCATTGTGTACAGAGAAGATTTGGGACTCCTACTGCAAGCACTCTCAGTGCTTTTAAATGGTCAGGTTAGCTCAGTGGTTAGAGCACCCACTACCTAAGATCCAGGTCATGGGTTCGAGTCACCATAGGGGTAGGAGTGAAATCCTTTGATCCTCTTTAAATTGAAGATAAAAAAAAATGGTCAGGTTATTTGTGCTTCCACTGCTGTATTTACGGTGAAAATTGGATCTGTTAACAGTTATTAGTGAGGGAGGAACTGTGCTCTTGGATCACTAACTTGTAGAAATCAGAGTGCCAAAGTCGGAGGAAAATGGGGAATTCTAGGATACAGTGCAGCGGTTTTTTGTTTCTTTTCGAACTTGTATCACTTTTCTGGCAACAAAATTGTTTCTGGAACTGAAGTATGCTTTTGTATGATCAGTTATCCATTTTATGTACTTTTGGAGATATTAGTTTCACTGTGTATACAGAACCAATCATACAATATAATAACTGATCAAGAGTTGTAAACATATGTTCTGCATCTTCTTCTGCAAACTAACACTGCTTTCTATTGTTGTATCGAACATCACTAAACAATGGAACCAAATACATTGTTGCTTTCTCCACATATAAATAGTTACAAGTCACAACACTGCCTTGTGGTGACACAATGAAAGAATATAAATCAACAAGTCCTACTGTGTTAGCTTCTAACAGTTAAGATTATATCTTTGATTTTGGACTGCTACATCCTTTTCAACTAAATGGGGGAAAGGAGGCAGGGGACAAAGTTACAGCTGATTGTTACTAATACAGATAGAAGAATATCACGCACGAAGAGCTTCGACCTTTTGGGCCAAACCATCAACTGACTCATCGTTGACCTCAGCAATTGGATCCTCCTGTAGAAAAATAAAGTAACACAAAAAACAGAAGATGTTGGATGAGTACCAAAAAGGGGATATGCCACACAGTCCCAGCAGCAGTTAATGTCTTTATCACAATTGGAAACATGGAAAGAAAGAAGATCAGTGTATTATGCTTAGTACAACTATGATACCGTTACTAACCTGCGAATCTTTTTTCACTACACCTATACACTTGGAAGCACTGATGCTGGCACTCTTCAACAGGCTGCGACTAGATACTGGAGTGTACTGTGTCTTGCTAGGTCCATTTGCATTTGGATTATCAGAGCCATCAGATGGAGGGCTGTGAAGAGTTGTGGCAACAGAAGCGGCAGTCCTTTCCGATTCATTGCTTTGGTCAGCATCCTCCTTGGGTGCAGGAACCCGCTCTCTGGGAACCAGAAGGAAATTTAAAAAAAAAAAAAAAAGGTTGACACAATCAGTGACTGATAAACATCATCACACTAACTCAGCTTTATTAGCTGCCCAAGAAACTAGACCAGCTTGTTAAAGAACTAAATCAATAAGACAAACAAGGATGGCTATTCTGGGGAGGTAGGGAGGGGGGAGTGGAGAATGAATGGTATAGTGTGTGTAAGGCAGAAGTTAGAATGCATATTATGTTCGCCTTCTGACCTATCTAAATTAAACCGATTCCAAGGTGTTTCTTCAACACATACCTGGGCAAGGAGGCATGCTGCCTTTGGAGTGGAGGAGTGCCCCTTTCACCTTTACCATAGTGTTCCTCAAGATGTGCAAACTGTCGCTTGAATCGATCAACACCACTAAATTGACATAAACAGATAAGACTAGGTTAATCACTCCAAGCACAAAAGCCTCTCCTTTCAAGTAACCCCTCCACACGCATTGAGTTGAACTGAGAATAACAGAATCATAAATGATATCAAAAAGTGCCTCCTTACCTAGGATACATAAAGCTGCTCGTTTGATCTCCCCCTCGAAGATACTCCTGCAGCATCTGGGGATGATACTCTAAAATCTGTTTACAAAACACAAGATTTATTAGAGTAAACAATAGTAAAGAGTATCAACCACAATGAAATAAAGCAATAGGTATTAATTTGTAAGGCCATACCTCCCTGTAAATCAACTCTCTGACATCATCTTTTGTCAATTTCCTTCGCTCAAACTCAAATTCAAGTTTTGAAATGGGTTGAGTGGACGGCTCACGATCAACATTTGCCAAACCATGAAAGTATGGATCAGCTAATGCCTGCAAGCATAAGCATTAGGACTATAGAGGTAGTCTGGTCCCAAAGAAAAGTTTAAAGGAAGCATTACAGTATTCAAATATTTATTCTACAGATAGCATCCCATGTATTCAAGCTGCTTAACTGTACCTCGTCAGCTGTCGGACGATCTTTGGGATCAAATGCAAGAAGTTGCTCCAACAGGCGAAGAGCCAACGGATCTGCATTAGGGAACTTATGTGTGAAGGGAACTGGTTGTTTTTTTCGCATGCTACTAAGATACCTTCTTGCTTTTTCATTCCGAATCTGCAGAGGATCATATATAAAGACTCGGTAAAAAAAAAAAAAAAATCATTTGAAGGTGAGAAAGAGAACTAGAACGGTGCCCGGGAGCAATATTTCATAAAAGCTAATAATTTAGCAGTTACATGATACGTTAAGGACATTTTACTATGAGAACTATAAGAGTGAAAGAAACTGAAGTTCAGTGGCAGCCTATTAAGAACTTTTTCCTTTTTTATTTGGCTTGCATGAGAAATGATTAGTTTGTCTATTGATGACAGAATAGCAGGTATTGAAATGTTAATACTAACCCTTGCAATGGATTCTGAAGAAGGCGTGCCAAGCAAATCAGTCATGAGATCCAATTGGTGCACCACGTTTTTCCCAGGAAACAGGGGTTTTCCAGTGAGTATTTCTGCAAATATGCATCCTATGCTCCAGATATCAATTGCAGGAGTATACTGCCAAAAGGTCATAGAAAATTAAACCTATAATTTAAATAAGTTATCCACTTATCCTCCTAGAAAGAAAGCAATGAAAACCCAAAAAAAAAAGAAGAAGAAGAATTGGCATTCAGGTACAGAGAATGAAAGCCCATAACAAAGGATCAACAACAATTTCTCTATGGATTTAGGTTCCATATAACTATTAACCTGACCATAATACTACACAATTCAGTCAAGGCATGTTTGGAATGATGGCAGCATCCTGAATGAAGCTAATATATACATGAATATTGATGTAATCAATATAACTCCTCTTTCACCAGACACAAGTGTACAAGCGGCATCTTCTGAACAGGTCTAGCATAGATCATAGCATTGGACTAAACTAGCAGTACAAGAGTATGTGTCTTGTCAAGATCACAGATTGATAAAGAAGCATCAATTTTTATGCATGTTCCCATTAGCCATCTTAGTAACATGTGAAACCTCAAAATAAATTCATTTATTTAGAGATATATTTATATCATTGTTCTAAAAAATGAAATGAAGCTTACTTTTGAGAAAAATGAGCCACAAAGTTCAGGGGCTCGGTACCATCGAGTTGCAACATAATCCTTCACAGATACAAAAAAGCTTAGTCTGCGGGCATTGTTGTTTATAGGCAAATGAAAAACTTCTGACAATAGACATTTTCAGATTTGTTTGGTGGCAACTTACAGTCCAAAAAATAGCAGATGGGGCATCATTGAAAGATACTCGAGCAAGCCCAAAGTCACATATCTTTAATTTGCAGTCAGCATTCGCAAGGATATTTTTTGGCTTTAAATCTCGATGAAATACATTTGCTGCAAGAAATGCAGAGCAAAATGAATTAAATCATTGAAACTGCAGACACTACTATAATTAGTCCAAAATACCAACCTGTATGAATATACTTTAAACCACGAAGAAGCTGGTACAGGAAAAACTGATAATGCTCAGGGGTAAGATCATCATTTGCCTTGATAACCTGGTGGAGGTCTGATTCCATCAACTCAAACACAACATAGATATCTCTGAACTCTCGTCGTGAAGGAGGAAGCATAATGTGCTTTATTTCAACAATATCAGGATGACGAAGCAAACGAAGAAGCTTGATTTCTCTCAGGATCCTTGTAGCATCTGAGACATGCTCAAACACATCATTAATCTTCTTGATTGCAACCTTTTCTCCAGTGTGGGTGTCAACCGCAGAACCCACAACACCATAACTTCCTTTCCCAATGACCTCCTGAACTTGGTACCGGCTTGCCTCTCCATATTCTGTGAAGAATTCTGACTCTAGATTGCTCTGTATAACAATCAACAACCATCATTTGTAAACAGAAACAAAGAAACTCTTTCATTCTTATAATTTATTACTTCGATCCAGAAATGGTTTCAAAAACACATACTACTATCAAAATTAGTAAAACTTGTGGTCATAACTTCATTTAACATCAAACTGAAACAGGGTTAAAACCAGAGTCAAAATCGGCTTAATTGGGGAAAATGTACATGCCTCCCCATCAAAGTTTGAAGCTTTACAGGAGCAAGCCCTCAAAATGAAACAAGGGTGGTAAAAAATTAGCTCAATTGGGCAAAATGTCCATGCCTAACACATAAAAGCTTGAAGCTTTTGAATCTTAAACGAAAAAAAGTTTGAATCTTTACCAACTAGTATTGGTCCATTTTCATAACAAAGCCAAAGAACACAACTAAACTCACCATCAATATTCAACCAAGCAAATCATAAGCTATTGAAAACAAAAAAAAAAGAACCAAAATCAGATCAAGACCCAGATCGTGAAATGCAGAGAAGAACGAGAAAGTCACCTTCTTTTCCATAATGGGTGGTGGTGGTGGTGGATTATGGGTAGCTCTGAAGTGGTGGGCCCGCTTGGGAACTTGGATGAGCTTCAAACCAGAAATGTCGAACTCGTCCTCAATCTGAAACTGAAGAAGATGGTCGTCCTCCTCTTTTTGGAGACCAGCGGACGATTGCGCGCTTAAATCGCTCGCATTATAATCATGGTTGTTATTATTCGGATTAGAATTCGGGTATGGATTAGTGTTAGTACTAGTAGCAGGATTAATAGGTTTGGAAGAGGAAGAGGTACGACGTTGAAACCAGCGACGAACACCGTCCACCAAGGTTGCTCCACTCCCCATATAACTCTGTTCTATGATTCACAGCCACACGATTGCAGCATTGCCCCCCGGGCTTGTCGCAACTTGGTCTACTTTCGAGGTGGGTTTGACATCTGCCGATGGTTTTATTAAGGTCTTGAGCTCTCTGTCTGGTTTCTCGGAGGTTTTTGGTACGGGTCGTCCGATGATGGGAGAGCTCCAAGGTTGGGGATGGGCCTTGTTGAGTTGCTGTGGTTATTGATCGAGGGCAATAATGCATGTCGCACGACATACCATAGTGTCACTATATTATAATGCGACTACATTTTTCAATTATTTAGACATGTTCGAGAGTGTGTTGTGAATTTCGAGTCGTCTTATCAAATCATCATATCGAGATTAATAAATTTTTTTATATTTTGAGATAAATAGAGTGATTTAGGTACTCTATTTCTATATTTTATCTAGGGTCCTTGACCAAAAGCCCCAAAATGAGCCAAAGTTATCCTACTTACCCCAGCAACAGATTTTTATTCCCCACTACCCAATTTAAATTAAAAAGACAATTTTACCCTCACTCAAATTAATAAATTACACCATATGCCATCTAGCTCTCTCTCCTCTCTCCCCTCCAATCTGACTCTCTCTCCTCTTCGATCTGACTCTCTCTCCTCTTCGATCTGATTCTCTCTCTCTCTCTCTCTCTCTCTCTCTCTCTCTCTCTCTCTCTCTCTCTCTCTCTCTCTCTCTCTCTCATCCGGCGATGGTCGTGCAGTCCAGAAGCCGGCGACGAGTTTGTGCAGCCCAGAAGACGGCGGCGAGTTCGTGCAGCCGGCGTCATCGATCGTACAGCCGGCGGCGAGTTGGTGCAGCGAGCTCGGAGCTCCTTTACGTCACCTCCGTGCAGCTAGGTCGGAGTTCCGGTTCGTGCAGCGAGCTCGGAGTTCGCGCCATCCATTGCCGGCGGCGAGTTCGTGCTGAAGACTGAAGTTACCGGTTGCTTGGCTTCGCCGATCACGAAATCAAAACCGCAGCTCATCTCCGGCGGGAATTGGCACTCGAGCTCGACCTCTGGTGCTCGACCCAGGCTCTCCGGCCTCGACACAGGCCGGTGGCAGAGGAGAACATGGATCTGGTATGCCGGTGGTGGAGGAGAACCACGATTTGGTGCCCAGAGCTTTTCTCTGGGTGCCCAAATCAACTTCTTTTTTTTTTTTTTGCTGTAAATTGGTTCAGAAGCCCAAAATGAAAAGAAAGAAAAAAAAAAAGGTTCTATTGGGGCAATAGAGGCCTCTTAAAGATCTATTGGGGGGGCAATAGACGTCTATTGCGTCTATTGGGGGGCAATGGACGTCTATTGGGGGGCAATAGACGTTTTGAATTGACGTAATCTCCTCTTTTTTTTCTTTAATCAAAGTTTTATTTGTGTAATTTTAGGAAAATTAGTTCCCATTTCGGTAATCGAAACGTCTATTGGGGGGCAATACATGACTGATAGTCGTCTATTGGGGGGCAATACATGGTTGATAGTCGTCTATTGGAGGGCAATAGACGTCTATTAGGGGGCAATAGACGTCTATTAGGGGGCAATATACTATCGGGGCAATAGGCGTCTATTGGGGGGCAATAGGGGGCAATAAAGGTCTATTGGGGGGCAATAGATATCTATTGGGGGCAAAAAAACCTTCCGGTGAGATTTTCAGCAAATTCCGGTGGGCGGAGGTCGGTGACCAGATTCCGGCAGCCGGTGACCGGATTCCGGCGAAAGTTGACCGGATTCCGGCGAAAGTTGGCCGGATTCCGGCAACCGGTGACCGGATTCCGGCGGCCGGTGACCGGGCTCCGGCGAAGTCCCCTATGGTTTCTCTCTCTTCCATTCTCTCTCTCTCTCTCTCTAAGTAACAAAGGTGAGGGTAAAATGGTATTAAAAAAAAAAAAAAAAACAAAAAAAAAATCTTAATGGGGTATTAGGGAAGACCTCCTTAGAGTGTTTTGGGTAAGAGGGAATTAAAAAAACTTAGTGGGGTAAGTGGGAAAAAAATCTCTAAAAATAGTGTAAATGGACAAAAACCCTTTTATCTACATGCTATAGTGTTATTGTATTATAATGTGACTATATTTTTTATTTAAAAGAGTGTGTTGCGAGTTTTGAGTCGTGTTATTAGATTGTATCAAGATAAATAAAATGATTTAGACACTTATATCTTTGAAATTTATTTATTAAGATAGGTCGAAAAGTAAGTCCGAAAATTGCACCTAAGGCAGAGCTTCTGATTCTTTAGAAGTGGAAAAGTTACAATTTTTCTAAGCAGCAATACCTAATTTGTCTTTAATAAATAGAATCGTGCATGGAGCTGAGTCTTCCAGTTAGGCTGAGTGTCAAACTCCTTTTCAAAAAAAAAAAAAAAAAAAAGCTTAATTTCTCTTTCAAAACTTATATAATCAAACATTGAGATAAATTTCATCTTGTTTATTTCCATGAAACCAAGTCCCTGATTCGACATAGATAAGGGCAAGATATAAGTCTCTAATATAGAATTATAATCACAATTCCTTTCCAGAATAATATTTGATCAAGTGGGACAACTGGGTTGCCAGCAATTTATATGCTGTGTATCAGAAGGGATGATTGACTTGAACACTTGATTTTCATCATAATCAACAGTTCAGAAAGTGTATGCTAAACAATCGAGTTTGGTGGCCAACCAAATCCTATTGATTTTCCAACTGTTTATCCTCTTCTTCCTTTCTCACTTCTGATGTTGATTTTGAGGCTATCCAGCATTTCCACTACCGTGATGCCTTGTTCTGATACATACTTGTCAACACATGCATTATTGGTAAAAGGCCAATTTCCAAGCTCTTTTTCTCAAAAAGCAATGTTTTAGCTCATCCTATCGGCCTCCGGTTACATATTTTTAAGCTACAATATTTGATTTGCATATTAAACATTTGAAAATAGAAAGTTCATTTCTTATGTTTGATATTTCGTAATTGGAGAACATCTTGAGCTAATATGAAGAAAAATTGAATCTCTTTAGCCTCTTATTCTAAACAATTGAGTTTTCATTTTGCAAATAGTACATCCTATTGTTCTAGAATATCCTATTCAATCGGTTCACAAAGTTTAACCACACCAAGTTAGCTAGCTATTTGAGTGCATGTGGTTGATGACTTTAATTATCAACCCATAGCACATGCATATATGCCTTTTCCTTGTATAAAGTATTCGGCCTTTCAGTTCCACAAAAGCTTCCCACAATCCAAAGAATGTTACAAGTCGAGGTACCAAATCACGTTTTCAGTCTAGCTAGGAAGCCGGTAAGAACCAGTAGAACTAGTAAGCACCTGGCAGAGAATATTACAAGTCGATCACCAAATCACGTTTTTGGTTTCGGAAGCCGGTCAGAACCAGTAGAACTAATAAGAACCTGGCCTCTGAGAATGAGCTTGCCTAGATGGTGAGAAAGACGGCTTTCATGAGCCCAAGGCAGGTCATGGAACTCTGACTTAATGTAGGCGGATATATGACCTTTGTTGATTAGGTTACCTTCTTCCTCATTATTCAATGATTCAATCGCTTTCAATATCATCTTCAATCAATCATGCAGCCCATTATTGATTTTGAAAACGAAAGAGGAAACTAGTCTGTTTTCACACAGTTACTTAGTGTGGATTGGCCAAAGAATTGTGTTACCTCAGAGCCCTCAGAGTAAGGTGGGTGATCTGGGGTTTGTTTCGACCTAGCAATTAGTTCTCTGAACCTTCTGATACTGCTACTGGTGGAGTTGCTGCTGCATCCCTCTTGTTCCATATATGTTTCCTCTGCTTTCTTTCTTGATATTGCAGTTGCGATTAAGTTTTTATGTGGAACAGTACTATTAGGGGCTGTTTCTATACGTATAGAGAGAATCATGCATTGAGAGCAGAATTAGGTTCACGAAAGATGTGCTAGGGCTTCAGTTGTTCTGAATTCGCACCCACACGAAACACATTGTATAATTATCTGCAAAGGTTTAATTTGCAGCATGTTTTGTAAATGAATGGCGTTCATTCAGAAACTGCACTAGAAGTACGTAACAGAAGCAAATTAGGGTAACAAAGTAGAAGAAGGTGGGTAGAGGACTAAGATAAATAGTCCTCGCTAGCATCCTTTGCCTCGCTTACATGGACGTTGATGGGCATAGGAATGTATACCGTTAACCTTACTGACCGTGCCCACAATTAGCCTCACTTGCCATCTCTCAGTAGCCTCACTTGTTATTGGAGTTATATATAGTTAAATACAAGATCGTATTTCAAGTTTCATCTAGGTCCTAACCAATCTTCAATTCGTCGCTTCTTTCTATCGGGCTTGTTCTACACCTTGCACAAAAGGCAAATGACGTAAAACAATTATTTGGCATATGAAAAAGTAAAGCAAGTAAATAGGATATGCTTTCAAGACAAATTAAAGCTTCTTAACATATTGTAGCCTCACCAGTTCAGTGGTTCTTGAGGAAGATTACGACTATACAGGGGAAATTCAAAGAGAAAAGTTGCTTTGAACCACGAGGGCAAGTTCTTGTACAGGACCGGGGGCAGCGGAATTAGAGGGCTGAAACAGAAAATGTCGGTCACGGTTACTACAATTCATGCTTAAGAGAAACATGTACCAAAGAGAAGCTAATATTAACCTGGTTGATCTTTTATAGAGCCTATATCCGTCCACATTTCCATACTTCTTATCTGCAGATTCCTGTTATTGTTCAAGCATACAGCATTAGTAAGTCTTTTTCAGTAACATTAGTTTTGCAATAAACTCAGAAGAAATAACAAACCTCTAGCAATGGTATGCCACTGAGGAAAAGAAGTAACAACGTGAGAAAGATCGGTCCAAGAATTACCAGCCACTCTGCACCATCCAATACAGGTGTGGAAGCCACAAATACTCCCCACCAAAGGAATATCTGAGCACAAAATTTATCAACGTTATCTTTGACAGCATGAAACCAAAGAAACTAATAAGTTACAATTTGTTGGATGAATAATTTTTCCACAATTCCAAATTCTGTGATTCTCGTATATTCTTAGTTTGTAAGTATGCGAGGCATACAATGCAAGCCACATGAAGAAAGATTCAGTTGACATAAACCAATCAGTTACAACCTATGGATACCTCAAAAATATGTTGTCATATTCAGGTTCTGAACTTTAATAAGGTTTGCATGTTTAATGATGGCATATAAACACAGAACTGCCATGGAAACACTAAGCAAGTGAAACTATAACCATCCACAAAAGAATCATCAGTTTCTATATACATGCATGTGGAAGAAGTTCATGTTGTCATATTCAGGGTACTAAAATGTATAATGCAAGAGCTGTATACAATTGAAGTAACATTAAACGGAAAGTGTAGCATCAGTTCCAAAATAGTGGCATTAACTGACATCAGAATACTAACCTCACCAAAATAATTTGGATGCCTAGTGTATTTCCATAGTCCAACATTGCACCACTTTCCCCTATTTTGAGGAGAATTTTTGAACACCAGCTTTTGCTGATCAGCTGTAGCTTCAACCAAAAAACCAATAGACCACATAATCCATCCAATAAAGTCTGCAGCTTGAAGAGATGGTGTTTTGTTGCTTGAATTAACCACTGTTACAGGTAAACTCACAGTCCATACCCAGACAGCCTGCACAACAAGTCGACTAGTTCAAGAATCAAATCCCTCATAGGAAATGCAAGACACAACTATGTTTATTAAACCCTGGAATAAAAGAGAGCTACAAAACCTGAAATATCCAGAATACTGCCAGTTTTCCAAGATTAGCTCGCATTTCATCAAAACGTCGATCCTCCCCCCATTGCAAAATTCTGATCACCAAACATTTTTAAAATGAAAAATTGCACGCACATGCTAATCCTTCAATGAGATGTATTCTTTTATATCAAATGCTTATTGATTCTACCTCATCAGGAGAAACAGTCCCAGACGAAGACCCCATATTACCACAAGCAAACTCAACACTATCTGAGATGAAAAACGAATAGAACTGCAAAGTCAATACTGTGATATCTCAGGTATACTAAAGCAACAGCTGAAGGTAGCAATCTCACCAGCTTCTACAGTGACTATGTAGCATAATTTATATCTCTACACACATGAAATTGCTCCTTCTTTTACCAAATAAAACATTAAACACTGGAAATACTTTGATGCAGAAAAAATAGTACCTGTCTGAAATGCCATGAGCCCTTGACAACCAGAGTGAGTATTGCAAGTATAACAAAATTGGTACTTCCTGCAAGAACAAACATGAAATTTGCATAAAAAAATGCATCCTTTCTTGACAAACAAACAATCCAATCATTTGCTAATTAGTACTGGTATGTCTCTATTTCGTTTTTCACTTTGAACCCGGTATGAAATTGATTTGACCAATTCTCACCCAAAAAAAAAAAAACTTGTTCTTTCTAAAGAATCTAAACTTTCTCAGCAAATAAACAACGAAACTTTCAAGAAATGAGTATTACCGGCAAAGTCAGTGACTTTATCGAACTTGAGAAGCGCAGTGATTACGAAGAACAACGACTGATATGCCACCTTCAACAAAACAACACCAAATTTCAGATATTTGGTGACAGAAAATGAAACCCATTACAGAAATAAACATAACTTACAGTGACAATGGCAGTGAGAGCCAAGAGATGGGAGTCCAAAACTGTTCCCATGAAAGCGTTCTGGGTTTTGCTGAGAATTCAAAGTGTTATGGGCTCTGGAAAATTGTCTTATGGAGTAGTATAGACTCTACTGTGTGGCTGCAATTTTAACACCGTTACTTACAACGACCAGATCCTCGTGCCTGTGGGCCCCTTGCGTAAGGATGAAGGGAGGAGCTAAGAGCAAGTTCACCCGTTGGGTCACCAGGTCACCCACTATTCACTGCTTTTTAGTGTTAATTTCACCCTCTGGGTCACGAGCATAGTGTATTTCGTGCCCTGGGTCACCCTGTACAGTGTTCTGGGTCACCATGGTAACCTGCACAGTGTATTTCGTGCCCTGGGTCACGGGCACAGTGTATTTCGTGACCCAGAGGGTGAAATTAACACTAAAAAGCAGTGAATAGTACGTGACCCGGTGACCCAACGGGTGAACTTGCTCTTAACAGAAGTAAACGGAGACAAGTACGACTGGAACCAGTTTTGAGGGGAAGTCTCCTGCTTTATTGAGATTCTTTGCCGCCTATTGGGTCAATAGAACACAAAAAAGGATGTTATCATTGGATCGTCCAATCATATTTCTTCTTGTATTTAAGTTCAAAATTTTCGTGTCCACAACTGAACAGAATTGTGATCGATGCAACGGACATATCACGTACCAAGACCGCCTTACTAAAAACTTTATCCGAATCATAATTTAGAGAAAAATATGATCTTACTATAATAATTTTTTTTTTTTTTGATATAATGTTGATATTATAAGTTCACAACCTTTCTTTTATTCTTTGAAAAATAAGAATCGCGCAATAGAGAATGTGTGACACGATACAAGTTATGAATGCGGATAAAGATTTCACATCGAAAGTACAAAAGTTCATAATACATAAGTGTTGATGCCCAATACTAATAGCATGAGACTTTTTGAAATGAAATAGCAACACACACTAAAACTAAGACGGTAACTTTCAGATGAAATTACCTCAACAACATTGCGATGTATATTTCGGATTTACATGTTTTACTTATTCAATGGTATACATTCATGTTGCATTTGCAGAAGAGAACAAGATACAAGTCTATAAAAATGTGAACATAATCAAGCGACTAGACATTTCTTTGAAGACAAAAATGGTCCATGTTTATGCTGGTGCAATTGAGACTCTTTCAATCTCAATAGTATACTCTAGCGTTGCAGAAGAAGGAACTTGCAGACCAGGGCCTAAATCTGCACCATTTTCTCCAAACCCCAAGTTTGGAGGAACTATTACTCTTCTTTTACCCCCAGCCTTCATTGATCTGAGCACATATTCTATCCCTTCACATAGTCCTTTGCTGTAAGGCCTAGACCCCATCACTAGAGCCAAAGGCCTCTTCTTGTCATTCTCAATTGTATTCACAAACACTTGCCCAGTGCCTGCTACCTCCCCCTTGAGCTCGATCACCACCAAGTCTCCTGGCCTCGGAGTTGCCCCGCCGCCAACTCTCAACTCGTAGTAGCTAACACACACAAAATGTAAGGTAAATTGGATGATGACTAAAGAATAACATTTTTTGTTTTGGTCAAAATTGAAGGAGATTATGCAGCTCAAATGTAGAAAAATATGATGTACCTTATGCCATTAGGTAACACTACCTCTTCTTCTTTCTCAACATTTCTGCAAAACACATTGTATGGTTACTAGAAGTGTTACGTATAGGACTGTATGTAAAGTACCAAGGAAAAAGTTACTTGCATTACAATTAACATCATAACTCATAAAGTGATGATAGGATAGGAAACTAAGAACGGAATAACAGACCTTGAGTTAGCTTCTTGTTCAGAGACTTCAAGGCGGGTCTTAACCTGTTCGGAGACTACACCAACTGCGAGAAAGGTAGCCCAGGCGAGGCCAGCTCCAAGCCCGAACCGCCTGGTTAAGCTCGAAGCTATCCAATCTGTAGAGTCAGCCTTTGTCTTGGAGGGCTTTTGTTGCTCCACTTTTACTGAGACAGGCTTTTGCTGCTCAGATGATGAAGTTGTACTTTGAAGTGGTGTTGGAGGGTTTGGTTGTGAAGGAATATTTGGCGGAGGAGGAGGAGGAGGTGTTTGTGATGACGCAAAATGGTTTGGTCTTGTTAAGGTGTGGGAGAGAAATGGTGAAGAACCAGAGAAGGCAGCCATTATAGGATATGATGATGGTGATAAAATCTTGATGAAGATACAATATTTCTTGAAACTTCAAATGGTATAGCTCTTTGGTCCCTACCTTATCCTTGTATGTGATGGAACTTCAAATGGTGGGTTGCCCTTTTTCGGTTTTTGTATGACCTGTTTGGCTGCATACAAAACTTTAAGAATTGATTGCCTTCAAAACAAGGTAAAACGTTTAACCATTAGCTAGCATGTGTTTTACTGGATTGCTTATGTCAAACTGTCAAGACTGCCTCTTTGGCCTTGTATTCAGTTCAGGCAACACTGTAGACACCGGAAACTCAAAACATTGATTACAACAATTGCCAATGAATTCTTTACAAACAAATGTACAACATTGCGAATGGCCGCAAGTGTTAAGAATACAGAAACAAAGAGGAAACCAAAAGGAAAGAAAATGAAAATGAAAATTGAGTGTGTATGTTAGGTCATGATCTTCGATCAGCAACTTTGCCTCCATCCATACTTTGGATTGGAAATGAGCCAATATTCCACGGAGGTGTAAATTTACTATTATGGCCAGCTGTGCCTTCTGTAACTCAGGATGGCCTTTGTGCAGTAGATCTAGGCACTGCAGAACTACTTATCGGCTTCTGCAACGGCTTCAGGATAGCCATGATCTCAGCAAATGAGGGTCTCAATTTTGGATCTCTGCAGTGTTAATTAAATTAAATATTAGCTTCATTAACCTGCCTAAATACACAATGAAATTGATTCACAACTGATGGACTGCAATTATGAACGATAAGAATGTAACCCAGCCTGAACAAATAAGCAGGTAATGCATACTCACGTCTGCCAGCATTTTTCAATAAGATCTGCAATTGCAGGATCAATATCATTTGGAATATCAAGACGGCGATGTTGAAATCCAACTGCACCAACGACTTGCATTGGGTTCATTCCTCCCCATGGCTGTTGCATTGTAGAGAGCTCCCACAATATGACCCCATAGCTATAAACATCGCACCTGCACATCAAACCACATTTCATGTTTATCCTAGAAACTCTGCATATGGCTTCAAAATATCAACTAAATAAAATATGGTACGAAGAAATAGGCATACTTTTCATCTGAAGGTTCGTTTCTTAGCACTTCTGGAGCCATCCATTCAGCCTGAAGGAGAGTTATACAATTTGAACTTAGTAAAAGGCACAGACAGATCCAAAACAGCACATAGTTGTTTAAAAAGATGGTGGAAGGATGAATGAATTTAAACAATACTTTTCAGATATCCTAAGGACTACACGAATGATCAAATTTTCATCTTCCAGATGCATCGTTTATGATTATATTGATCATTGACATAAACATGCTTTTCACTAGTCCAACATATGCAACACCACTCATGACAGAGACACAGAAAATGAAGAGTATAAACAGAACCAGTAGAGAAAATCCAAATTCATGGCTTGAGAACATGTTGAAAGATCAAGTTGTTGGGTGCAGCTTACCGTCCCTGCAGTGGACCTCGAGGAGAGAAATGTGCTGTTCTTCATTCTTGATAATCCAAAATCACAGACCTGATAACAGACAGAAGCTACCCTGTCATATTAGGCTCTGAAGAAACAGTAGCTGTGTTCAAATATCTTACTAGACATACAAGACACCCACCTTTACGACCCAATTCTTATCAACGAGAAGGTTTGGAGACTTCAAATCACGGTGTACTATTACTGGAGTGCAGTTATGCAAGTAATTCATTCCCCGAGCCTGAAGATTCAAATATTCAAAATACAAAATTTATACTAAATAAAGTTACCAACAACAGCTCAAATTGAAATAATAGGCAAGAAAAAGAGAATGTTACAGCATCAAGAGCCATCCTCAAGCGCCTTCGCTCGTCTAATTGATTGTTAGGCCGGTGTAACAACCTATATAAACTACCTCTGCAAAACATAACAATGCTTCAAGTTTCCATTCAAGATTATTCACAAATCATGCAACATAACTAACATAATACCAATCAAAATAATAAAGTATAATACAGCAGAAAAGAGGTAGTTTACCTCTGAAAAAAGTAAATGTGTTTTGACCAATACATTTTAATTTTGCCACTAAAAAATGAGCCTTATGATGCAACCTCACTGGTACAAGGAGTACAGCAGTAGTCATCTTCAGGTTAAATAGTTTACTTTAGAGAATGTTGTTAATTGTTATTGATCACTCTGCATGAAACTCAAAAGATTAAATATTTACTCTTTCTTTTTTCTTTTTTTTTTCTCTTCTGCTCGGTAAAAATATAAATGCTCCCAGCAAGTTTTATTTCTTAAGGCAAAGGAGTTCCTTGTAGTCATTTATAATTAAGAATCAAAAACCATTAGTTTCAGAAATATCTATGAAACTTGTTGAATTCCATAAAACAATGTTTAGGTTTTTGAATTAACAGAAAGAAAAAATACCAAAGTCCAGCATGCATACCTTGGAAGAAATTCTGTAACAATGGAAAGATTTGGAGCACGAGTTATTGCTCCCATGAAGAGAACAACATTGGGATGTCTGAGTCTTTTCATTATCCGAACCTTGAAAATTAAACAAATAACCTCTTCTTATAGACGGAAGTTAACAATAGCAAGGTAAATATAAAGGTTTTGCTTATTTAAGAGATAGATGTCATAAAAATTAAAGAGAACACGAAAGAGTGCAGGAAAGGGTGAAGACCGCAGCTTGTACCTCACTTCTGAATTCATCAAGTGATTCACCCAAAAAATCTTGGTCTAGAAACCTCTTAACAGCAACCTCCTGTAAAACCAAATAGTGAAAAGCTCAATATATGTACTTAGAAAATATGTTCAACATCACAGCATATATGGACCCAAAAGACAAAGAGGATACTGACACATAGCAGAGCAGTTGATTTTCCAGTAGAAAAGGTGTATATACATATATGATTGAGGACATATTTCCATCTTGATTTACATTAGCATCATCTAATGTGAAACTTCACAGAATAATTCACTGTGCCACTGTTGTGGTATCATTACTGAAAGTTTTACAGTTCCTATTGCCATTTCATACGATCTGATCCACCAGGGAAAAAAAGAAAGGAAAAAAAAAAAGGAAGTTGAAGCACTAAAAAGGGTCTTTATAGAAGGTATAGATACATATGAATACAGCTCAACGCCAGAAAAACAAAACCTTTAAAGGATCAGACACATAACCGACAATACCATAAGGGCTAGCATTTGAAAACTTACCGTCCCATGCCAGTCTCCATGATAGACCTCCCCATACGATCCTGGAGTGAAAAGAGGTGCGTGAAGACATGAAATGGGAACATCATTTATAAAACAGTACATAATTTAATAGCATGAGGCACAGGTCAGTACCAAGTCCAATTCGTTCACCCAAGGTGATATCCTCCCATGGAATCTCGCAATCTGCTACATCATCACCAATATCAGATCTTGTACTTTCGTTACCTGCCGATCGATCCGAGACTCTCTCGCCTTCCGAGATAACTGCCGAAGCATCATGCTCACGGTCCCCACTGCCATGTGGTTCACAACCAGAACCTTCTGCATCCCCATCACTTCTTGTTCCCTGCTCATACTGCTTGTTGACAGCTGCAGTTGTTGCAACCACTGCTGCAGCAGTAGCAGTTGCAGCAGCTGCTACAGGAATATTTGAGTCAGCGCTTGACTTTGTTACTGCAACTACCATAGAAGATGCGACAACAGCTGCTGCGGCCGCTGCTGCTGCAGCAACAGGCACACTTTTTGTATATTTAACTGGAGTTGCATCAGACTGTGATGAGATATTCTGGCCAGCTACTTCCCTGGTATCAAGTGGAAGGCTGACCCCTAAACCTTCCACAGGCTTAAGATGCTCTGGCTGACCTGAAGGACTAGCTTTAGAATGCACCCTGTGCTGAGGTAGTGGAGGCAAAGAGTGAGTCGAACTGATATCATCTTGACCTTTACTCTTTTTCATTTCAAACCTCTCCTTATTTCCCCCCTTATCTTCTGTTCGGGTTGACACATCTAACTGCTCTGGATATATTTCCGTAAACAAATTTCTGGGAGCAACAACACCACTTTCAAGTAACACATCATGAAGTTTTTGAGCTAAATTTGGATTCTCTTTGGCAGCAACAATCATGTATTTTGAAACATCCTTAACTTTCTTTTTACGAACTGCAGGAGAGCTAACACCTTCGGTCCACGAAGGGGATCTTGCATGTGTATAACTTGGCCTTCCTGGCAGTTCTTGCACCAGCGCCTTCTCCACATCAGAGGAGTATCTCAAATCAGCTGACGGTATCTTGGATTCCTCCTCACATTCAGTTGGTCTGGGTAAATTTTCACGAAAAAACGGGGCTTCTGTCTCTTCAGATTCCCTGTCTGCAGAACTATAATTTCTTAACCTGGATTTTTTGTCTAATGTCCCAAAGTCTGAATGTTCTTCAAATGAACTCCCAATTCCACTACTGGAAGAGGCTACATGAGAAGAGTCAATGTCTCTAGACAAAGGACTGGCAGAAAAGTAAGGTTCATCATATTCTATATGTGATCCAGCTTCATCAGATGGAATAAGTGTGCCGGGGTCAGCCATCAGATCAACAATATACTCCCTGAAATTCACATTGTACACACCTTCAAAAACAAATTAAGATTCTGCAATGTCAAATGAGAAAATCACAAAGATAAACAGATCAATGCCCTGAGAAAGTTTTCAGCAATATTTGGTAATAGAATGCAATCTATGGCTAAGCTCTACTGTGCGGTCCTAGAATACGATCAAACACAAACCATCCCCGAGTTCTTGTCTGTAAAGATTTTAAATTTACTCTAAAAGAATCTAGAATAAATATCAGCAAGGAATTCTTAGAATACCCAAATAGCACACCTTATACATGCAGAAGAATCATGTTTTAACCATAGACAATAAAGAACAAAACTCTATCCTTTCAAAAAAAGAAAAAGGAAAAAGCACAACCATACTCTACTTAATCAAGGACTAGGCATCAAATATAATAAACTTGTAAAAGAAGTTACCTTCCATCATCAATCTTTACAAAGTTCATTGCTACATCATTGGAACCCGTGTATTGTTGTCCTTTCACCAATCGGCATGGGATGCCAACACTATCAGCCAAAGCCTAGTTAACCACAACAAATAACAGGTTTAGTGATGAATAACCCAGTAATGCAAGAATACAACATAAAAAACTAGGAGGCAAACAGATAAAGCAAGATATATGAAGGAATGGAGCATACTTGCAGCTCTAATATATCATTTTCTCAAAAGGCAACAGATACTAATATCAGTCTTTTGAGAACTCTTTACAATATCAGAACTTATAATTATTATTCAATTCACTTCAAATGTTTTAATAAAATGTTATTTAGGTTTTTATTTATAATAAAGTAAAGAGACCAGTATAAATAAATAAATAGGCAAACTAGGGCCAAAATGGTTTCAACTATGAATAAAAGAGAGAACAAGTACCTTGAACAACAATGCACGATGCCGAGCTAATCCAATTGTCAGAGAACCAAGTGGCAAAACCATGCTACCAAGAGTTGCTTTCAGACTCTGGCTAAGATTTTGCCATGCCTTCAACATGTTGTAAGGATTTGCAACTGGTCCACCCATAGAGTTAGCAACTAAAAGAGCAAGTTTTCGCACCAAATTTCTGTTTACGGTAACCCGAAGATCTGAACGTGACTTTACAGCCATTTCTAGGGCCATCTGTTCAAGTTTCAATAAATTCGCATCGGCAGCTCTATTGACCAAAACTGCTTCCCAGTTGACATTATCTGAGACAGCTGTTCCTTGCAGATCAACAAGGGAAGGCATTCTTTCTGAGGTTGACTCCGTCAATATTCCATACAGGTCATAGAAACCATCCATGATCTTATCATCATAGCTAAGAGCATTGTAATTCTGTGAAGAATGGACAAATCTACGATATGAGACAGGTTAGAAAGGAATGAAGTATTACAAAGTTGAAGAAACAAATTAAATATATGAACCAGCACCATATATTATGACTGTCTGTTAAATATCTTTGAATATCAGGGAAATATTTAAACAGAGAGTGATTCCCTGTCGATTCTGCTACATGTTGCCTGGTATTGCAGGGATCAGCTGACTTTGGTTGTAAAGATATGTTCAGGAAGGACCAGGTCACAAATAATGCATAGTACATGATTTAGAGTTGCCTTGACTAAAGTTTGTACAATCAGACTCAAAGTTTAAGAAAGCTACATTGAAAAACCATGAATTCTAGCTAGTAGCATTCCACAAAAGAAATGGAAGCATCAAGTATCAGATAGAAGAGAGACCAAGGACATTTAAATATACACATGATCATTTTAAGGAAAAAAAAAACAACTTCTTAAAACATATATACAGGTTGGGGCTGAAATATCCAATGCGCAATTGTAAGACAGAAGCTGTCGCTGCATCATACTTCTTATGCTATGACATGCTACTAGAGAACCGTATATACAGATTGAAAATACAAGAAACCCAATGTAATAGGGCTTCTTTTTTTTTCTTTTTTTTTTTCACATTATATTCAGATATGAGCTATTAGTTTTAAGGGTCCAATATGTGTAACCATGTATATGGGTAGTCAGGAAATGAAAACTGTAGTTGATTATGTTCATCTTGATAACCTCTCCTGCTTCAGCACTTGTAGATTTTGATGATACAATGATATACGGCACTGTCGATAGGGACTATCAACAACATAGTGTAACCTGCCAGCAGGTTACTGATATCAACTGTCTGGAGTCTCTTCATTACACCAAAGGTACTAAAAAGGGTACCTAAAGGACAAGGATCACAGGAGCAATGATGGTGACACCAATACCTTTACAGACAATATCTCTTAACTCTTTTGGCAGATAGTGTTTACAAGTATGATCATCTATCGAAAACACTAATTTTTTCAGTAAACTTTCAGAACTAATAAAAGCGAAAACACTGCAGACAAACGATAATGCATACACATTCAAGTACAGAAGACACACCACCAAATAAATTCCACATTCAGATTATGAAGGGATCCTGATCAGTCGTACAATCAATGAACAATGAGTCAAACAAGTCCAATCAGATTGGTAGATAAAGAAAACTTACCCAATAACGATAGGCAATAACTTCAGCCGGAGTATTATCCGGAGCACAAGAGCCTAAGCTAATCTGCTTAACAGCCTCAATCTGAACTGCCTCTGGATCCTCCCTAGCACTCAACTCCAAAGCCAGTTGAATCTGATACTCCTCCATTATATCAGCATCCCTTGAAGTACTAGACCCCGAATCACGCCTAGCTGTATCCGAAACAACATCCCCACCACTCCTACTACCTGCTTCAGGTTGCTCAATTCTCTCCCCCTTCGTAACATTTGAAGATGATGGGGGACTGGGGCTCTTTCTATTAGCCACTGAATTGAGCCAACTTGATATCCCAGACAAGTGTTTATGCTCAGAACTCTGCTGGGACCTTGAGTGCAATAGCGTCTCAGTCTCGGAAGACGACTTATCAATAGCCTTAGTGCTGCTCTTTGATGAAGTAGACCCCTCTGCTGAATCTTCTGATTGGTTGGACATGATATGGAGCTTCTTAAGAAGGTTCTTCATAACTTACTATCATAAGTTAAAGTACTGAATGCGAAAGAGGTAAAAATCTGGCCATAAACATCTCCATTGTCTCGGACCAAGCATGAAATCTCAATATCTCAATATCCCAAATCACCAATATGTTCCAAAGTGATTCAAAAAAAGCCTCTTTCTTTCAACCCTCAACACCCCTTTAAAGGGTTTAAACCCCACAAGTGATCCCCAAAAACCGACCCATCATCTCCAAAAGCCATAAACCACCATTCCAAGCAAAACCCAGTAAAGCTTTATCAATATCAAGGGCACCCAGATGCTGAAACTGGAACAACCCCACTATTGGGTTCTAGTCCCACAACCCAAACATAGCCCAAAATAGCAAAACACCTCGCAACTTATATATCAAAGATCAAAACTTTGATCCTTGCTGCCTCCAATAACCACAGCAAACAGAAAATACAGCACCCAAATTTCTAATATTCATTCATAGATCTTACTTGGTATTCAGGAACAACATGGAAAAGAGAGAAGAATACCCTGAGCAATTGGTATATTTTGAAAAAAAAAAAAATAGAGAAAAAGAGGGGGCAGGTGATAGAAGAGGCAGCAGACAGCAAAGACCAGCAAGTGGGAGAGAGAGTAGGACCTCGAAGAATGACCCACTTGTTTGATTTGAGAGCAAATAGGGAGAGAAGCTTTTCAAGAATTTTCAGTCCCATAAAAAAGGTTAAAAATTGGTGGGAAACACAAACACACACACAGCCAACTGATCACTGGCTCACACCAACACTCCCTATCTAATCCATCTCCCCTATTATTTAAACTCTCTCTCTCTCTCTCTCTTCCAATCCCAGAAACCAAAAGGGTGGTGGCAGCAATTGGGTGGTAAAACTAAAACAATTGCATAGAGGTAAAGAATATAGAATGAACAAGTTATTCAAGTTATTGCTATTGCAAGTAAATTTTGTTGCTTTCCGTTATGATAAACCGTTGCTTTTGGTAACTAGAGGACAAAACCCACTTGGAACTGGGAGCGGTGAGAACTGAGAACGATGTAAAAGAAGTTAAAAACCTCCATGCATTATTGACAGAGTGTTGTTGTAGCCGGCTTTTTTATTCAACGGCTGCCATTAAATCTTTTTTTTCTTTTTTCTTTTTCTGCTTCTGCTATTTGCTACAGTGGCTTCTGCACTGTTCTAGAATCTAGAGTCCCTTTATTTGACAATAATTCTCTTTTTATAAATGAGATCAACCTGCAACCTCCTTTTCTTGGTTTATTCTTTTCACAATAATTGTTCAACGACCTCATCTTTGTTATTATATTTGTGGGTCATTAGATCATAGAGAAATCAAGTTTTGTTATATACTTATATTGAATTTGTTTTCGTCACCTCATTGGAGTGAGGAATGGGGCATTACCATGATATGAATATAATAATTTCGGGTGTTTAGACATAGTCAACCGTATTCAAAACTTTTCGCTTATAAAATGAAGACTTACAACACAAGTTCAGTTTGATCAATTTCTCTAGATGGATCATATAGCCGGTTTGATCAGTTTTTGAGTGATTTTATCGTGTATTTAGTATTTGCCAGAAACAAGATATGGGTCATGAACTCATGATGTGGTCCAGCAACGGTCTAACCCGCCCTAGATAATCATATTTCTTTCCCCAAGTATTCGTCCAAGACAGAGCTCCCTATTTCCTTCATTTCCAAGTTTTATATTCCCTCCACAAGTTTCGTGCATGTATGTTTATTTGCTAAGTCCCATCCTCGAATCTAGTTGAACAAATCTACTTTTTTATTCTATATATGCTATCTTCGACATATAGTTGACGATTAAACATAAAAGTGAGTGTTCGGAGTCATATCTCCACAATGAACAAACGTAAGTGATTAGTTCATACATCTATAACACTGATGACAGGGCCGGCCCTGAGGGCTGCTGACTGAGGCAGCCGCCTCAGGCCACCGACTCCAGGGGGCCTCCGGAGTTTCTGTAAATATGATATAGATAGTATATATAAACACTATTTGCTTCCCTAAACAAGAAACGCTGTGTTGCTCTAGCGGAAATGAGGAGAGTTCGCTCTTTTCCCACCCAGGTTCGAATTGTGTTTTAGTTCCTTGTCTTTTTTGGTTTTTTCAACCAGTTAAGTGATTTGTGGAGGGCCCAAAGCCCAAATCGAACTAGCTTCATCATTTCAGTTTTTTTTTTTTTTTTAATTACTTATTTTTCTTGGACCCTGTGGCCTAGCTCACTTTTTTTTTTTTCCTTTTCCTATTCCATATAAACTTTTCTTTTCCTTTTTTCCATATGAAGAACTATTCCCTTTCCTATGGAAAACTAACCCAAATTAAACTATTCCCTACAAAAAATATTGATATACTTTTGTTTTGTTATTAACTTCATCTTTACTTTTATTTAAAATACATGATTTTGTACTGTTATTTGGCGCGAAAAAAAAAAATTATATATATATATATAGGAGGCCACATTTTTACTATTCGCCTCAGGCCGTTAGAATCTCAGGACCGGCCCTGACCGATGAGATCCTGTAAATTCTGGACTAAAGCCGGGACCAATCCACGTACATTCTCGACTAGCTCACATGGCGAAAAATTTTTATCTCCGAAAGTAAAATGGTGATTACACACTCTTTTACTTTCAAAACTTACCAACTTTAACATTTCTTTTTATGAGCGTCGTTCAATTGCACACAATGTGCATTTGTGTCTATATCGAGTTCGATTGTCGACATTCCAAATCAATCGGAATCGCATGCATATGATCTGTTTCTAGTCTGGCGATATATACATCCACAGTAGTACATATATAAAAGACGAATTGACAAGCATGGATTCAAGTTTTTTCTTTCTTTTCGTTGTTGTTTAATCAAAATGACAACGACTTAACATTCAAATAGTACTTACCTTGCTGTTCAAACTTCAGAGGTTCTTGTAGGTCTATCACTAAATGATTACCAAGCTGGCTCATGAATCTTGACAACCAAATAAGGTTAAGCTTTATATATTCTTTCTATCCATCTTAGGATGAGGAAAGAAAAAGTTGGAGATGATCAGGATGATAAAGCTAGTTATCACAACTTGATTAAACCCTTCTCTTTTGTCCTGTTGCAGTTGCCCTAATTAGCAAGGCTCGATCTCGACCTCAAAATAAAGAAAGAACGAGGAAAAAAGCACAATACTAATCTTGTTAAACACAATTAACAGAATTAAAGAACTCAACTATTCACTGTTCTATCCTACGGAAATGTACGTCAAAATCAACCAAAGTCAGACCATGTAGTCCAGGCACGTTTTAGCTATTCCAGCAATTTAATTTCCTTCGAAGAGATTGCTTATAAGCCACCAACATAGAAATAGATTGAAATCGAAAATTTGGACCCAAAATTCTTATGTTTATTTTGTTTGTATATTCTTTAAAATATTCTGGAGGGGAGAAGTGAGAGAAGGTTGGTTTGACCCGTTTTTACGTTTTCCTATATTCAAAAATGGGTTCTCTCCCAATTCCCATGCATGTGTTGTATAAATGGTACGTTAATCCTCAAGGCATCAAGCTCTAAGCAAAAAGACTCTTAGTGGCTTTATTACACACTTATGCTATGATCTAAGGTTTACTTTTTGAAAAATATGCATCATGCTAGGTTTTAGATTTTTTTATCTCAGTATTAACGACAACGCCTCTGAGTTGTTAAAAAATATACGAATACGAAGGGGAAAAAAAGAGTAAATAGGACGCTACAGATTATGATCAGGATAAGTCATGCATGTTCGATTTTCTCTCTAATGAATCATATATGAGCAAAGATATATAGGTCAATGAAAGGTGTAGTTATGTTGTTTTTAATTGCAAGCCTCCTATATATGTGAAGGTAGTTATTCGTTCGTCATGTAATCATGTGCATTGCCTCCTTATTGGGCAAGATAATTCACATCATTTATCATACTATGATTACTCATTTACTCTTTGTGTTATTATTCCTCACTTCCTCATCTAATGTGATGTATGGACTACTCTTTATGAATTCATAAATTAAAGATACCCTTACAATTAGTATTTCAAGTTTTCAACTACTTTTTTGAATCCTTCTAAAAAAAAAAAAAAAATTACTTTTTTGAATAAAAGCATTTCAACTTCTTTATAAAAAACAAAAGCATAAAATCGTTGCGTATATGATATTTCCAAGATCGGGCTAAGTTAGGAATATAAAAAGGGAGGCAGACAAACTCAGCCATTTCAGAAAGAATTGACCATTAGATAAAAAAGAATTCAAGTGACCAAAAAATTAAGACAATGATGGCTAAATATAAATAAAAAAAATGCTTATGCGAATAAAGTTTAAAAAGCTAAGCAATGAAGACACTAAGATATCACATAAACTACATTACAAGTTTTTGTTTGTTACATTTGTCATATAATGTAGAACAGTATCGCCTAGTTATATGTGAAAACAAGAAATTTGTCATTGTAATAATTTGTTTGAAGAAACTAATTAATTAATTAATGAAGGGAAACGTGAAAATTTTAAATAATTAGTGAATTATTAATTCAGGAAAGTTCTGTAACATTATGAAGTTCCGAAATATTTTACTATTTAACCGGATTAGCTCAAGAATCATGGGCGGCTTTGCTTGTCTTTGTTCGAATACAAGGGTTTTGCTTTATAATGCAAACAGGGGCGGGAGTTTGCTTTCTATATTAAGAAAACGTTTAACATTAAAATTTTGGTGTTTGGACTTTGGAGGCGCGTGGAAAACAAATTGCGGCTGCCTTTGAGTGGGGGATGAATAGTCGTTATGGCATTATCCAATCGAAAACCGCAAAGGGAGTTCAAAGTGGAGTTTCCAACACCATGACTGAGACTGGAAAGGGGACAGCGCGTGGTATACAATCGCTTGTATCTAGTGAGGATGAGGTGGAGGAGTGGAGGACCAGCTGGGTTTCTCTGCCATTCCATCAACGTGCAAAATTCCCTAGAATATGGCAAAAGAGAAAAAGAAAAGGGGAAAGTAGCAAGAAGAGAAGCAAAATTTGAAGAGGGAAATGTCGTGCTCAAAACCGAAATTTGTAAGCTTTGTTTTCGGTAATTTGCCTTTTTGGTCATATCGTCAACCTTTTTAGTCAATTTTGTAAGTTTTGTTTTCGGTAATTTACCTTTTTGATCGTATCTTTAGTCACTTTAATCAATTTTGTCTATGCATTTTCACCGATCAAAATTCAAAATATGCGACCTTCTGAAATATGATAGAATTTCTTGATTTAATCATCATGATAAGTCATGATAAAGATAACTCGTGTTTAAACAATTTTCATCTATATTTGTTTAGAACATTTCCATTCCCTTTGGCTTATTTCTTACCATATCTTCGCCATTTCCTAACTATCGGTGTTTTATTTGATTTTTTATTTTTTTATATCAAATACACTATCAGTCCTTTAAACTAACCGAGCTCACTTGGAGGCCCAAAAGATGTCAGAATGTAACGTAACGGGTCAGCGGAAACATCTGGACATAAGAAATATAGGCCCATATGGGATGGGATGGTTGACATTGGAATGCTCCTCCTCCTTGTGAGCAGCTAGCTCTCTTCTTTGAAGAGTTACTAGGCCATTGCAGTTTTGCTGTGATTAATTTCTCACTACCAGAAGAAAAACGAAGAAGAATATGCTCAGAGCTGTTTCTGTTAACTCATACGAACATCCATCACATGAAATACAAATACTACCACAGCATACCAAGTATCGTCAAAGTGCATGTATCCATTTCAAAGCAAGAATAATATATACGTCTGAGCAATCCCAATGCCACAACATTCAGAATGGAATACGCTATACGCTTACCTATGTTACGGCCATGTATAGGCCTGCAACAAGAACCCAGAATGAGGGATCATCTACTCGCAGACCAGCACTCGGCATAAGCAAACACTAAAGATTATCGCAACTGCACTGTTAAGAAGCAACCATCTACTCACAAACTAACAGCACGATTCTAAGTTCTAATGGCCCAGGCCATGCTAAGCAAGATTCAGAAAGATACAGGGGAAGCATACTGAAACACCATTGTCCCTACCAACTGCCTGCTACAATTGTCCCTCTGACCCTCTCCCAATAACATGGAAAACCAATTTTCTCTACTTTTTCCCCTACCATCTCCCCCAAAAGTTCTGGACAAACTTCCTCCTTAATTTCACGAGCTGACCAAATAGTCTCCACTTTATCTCATTCACCAGCACTTAGGTATGCGTGTGAACACACCTGTTTTTTATTTTTTTTTGGGGGGGGGGGGGGGGGGGGTTTAAAACATATAGCTCACTACATCCCAAATTACTGTAAACTATGAAGGATTGCATTTGATATAATTCAAAGTAAAATTCACTCTGATAATATTTTAACTTTCTTCAAGAGCCTAATAACGATTCTAATAAGAGCAAAGGCCTATGAACCTTATTGCTTCACTCAGACAGTAAGATCTTGCCTGTAAATGAGTGAATTGAAGATGATCAAATATTCTCAAATTGAATAAAAATCACAAAGTACAAGGAACAAATGAGTCATGGGTCATTCTAAAATTGCACAAACAACAAACTAAATGGACAAGGTCATCATCTCTACCGATAAAGACAGTTAGTTTATGCTAACCTCCTATTCGCTTTACAGACCCTTTTTTACCTCATATGTGCTTTTCATCTCACAAACAGGTACAACACAAGCAAAGGCTTTCTCAACTTTGGAGCGCTGGCTGTTGAGTTGCAATATTTAATGGGGCAGTGATGTCCAAGGTTGCAAGCCCTTCTAATTCTTGGATTGCAGCAGCGGCACCAGCTGTGCTTTCATTGTTCAAGAAAGGTTTTAGCACGCCAACAGCTTCCCCCACTCTTAATTGCTGCAAACAACGTAGTAACAGCATGAACAACACTATTATTATAGTTAAAATCAGCATTATGCAATAGAAATTGAGATTATTCCACTTACAAAGTATTCCAGTTTCCTCTTCAATTCAGCATTGGCAGCTAAATTTGGATCAGGTGCTGCAGTTATTGCCAGTGATGCATCCTACAACAACATAGGACAATGGCAGTAAATTTCCAAACAATAAAATTATCATACAAGGAAAAAGAATTAAAAAACAAAAACAAAACTTGTATATTAAGTTTTCCCTACAACCACATACAAATGTCGATGTTTTTGGAAAATAATGAGGTTTCAACTGTCAAACTCAACATGTACATGGGCATTGTTAGTAATGAGGTCCTTATCGGAATGAACCTTCAAATGTCCCTTTCATTGTTTAGTTGACCAAACAAAGAAATATATATACAACAAACTACTAGATATTATCAAATTACTACATTTCTTCCTCTTTCGCCTCGCTTACTCTCTTTAACATTTCATTCCTATTTTTGTTTTCGATACCATCTTAATGTTCATTTCACCAACCAAATACTACATTTATATTTCTTGTAAATCATTAACAATCTTTCCGTTTACTAAATTACACAGTACAACTGCACTAGGTTCATGTAGCGTAATTTCTTGAAACTCAAAAAACTTTACTCATTATGGGAATATGGGACAAAACAATTACAAAATTAACAACTTGGAAGATTATTAGAAAAGAAGAGGACTACCTTCTTGGGCCTGCCCACAGGCCTCCCACTCCTACTTAATTTGGGCCGCTCCACCCCCGGAACCAGAGGCGGTCTACCCCGTGGCTTACCACTGCCGGTCGCCACACCAGAAGAGGCGGCAGCCGACTTATCCTTCTTGGGCCGACCTCTGGGCCTTGGTGCTGGTTGTGGCACTACTGCACCCGGCCCATTGGTCTGTTCAAATGCTCCAATTATAGGCACATTAGTAGCATATGGAATAAACACAGTCCTGGGCTCAGCTTTGGAGGGACGTCCTGGCCTCCTCTTCACCAGCCCATTAGAACCCGAAACACTGGAAACAGTCTTGGGTTTGGGAGGACGGCCTGGTCTCTTCTTCGACATCCTAGACCCCGGTGGACGACCCCTGCCCCTCTTGGCTGACACAACCGGACTATTCTGCCCTACGGCAAGGGCTGCCGGAGCTTTGCGTGGCCGGCCGGGTCGCTTCTTAGGCTCATCCACAGGCATGGGCTGCTGCTGAACATTGGGCTCGGGAAAGCTCTGCTGCGGCAGGGTGGGCTGTGGAAAAGATTGAAAATTGGGCTGGACAATGGGGTGTTGTTGGGGAATGGGAATTGGCTGTTGCGGAATTGGAATTGGAATTGGAATTGAAACCGAAATCGGCTGTTGAGAAATGGAAAATGGCTGTTGAGAAAAGGGAATCGGCTGTTGAGAAATGGGAAATGACTGTTGAGAAATGGGAAATGGCGGGTGAGAAATGGGAATTGGCTGCTGAGGAATGGGAATTGGCTGCTGCGGAATCGGAATGGGCTGTTGTAAAATGTGCTGCTGATGCTGATGCTGATGCTGATGCGGATGCGGATGCGGATGCTGATGCTGATGCTGATGCGGATGCTGCTGCGGTTGGGAAACAATCAACTGTGGCAACTGCGGCTGCTGCTGCATAAGCTGCTGCTGCTGTTCCGGCTTGGGCTTGGGAGGACGGCCGCGGCCACGGGGCTGCCCGGGAGAGGCAACAGAGGTAGGAGCAGGAGAGTCGGCTGCAGGAGGAGGCGGAGCGTCAGATCTGGGAGGACCTGGGATCTTGTAGGACTTCTTGACCATCTCAAGATGACCAGAGTTCTTGAGTCGTTTGAGATGGCGAGTCAACAAGGCCGAGTGAGTTGGTGGGAGACTCGGGTAGACCTGCTCGATGTACTTAGCTATAGCTCTCCTGCTCGACCCGTCTCTCTCCTTCAACGCTGCAATAGCTGTGTATATCATCTGCAACCATACAAAAAAAAAATCGAAATCAATTCACCAAAATAAACAAAAAGTTAGCTCAAGTGGGGGGGACTGGAGTGTCGGCTTAATCTCACCTCAGCATAAGGAGGGTGGTTGAAAGTAGGGGCAGGAGCATGAGTGGGGTTGGCAGCTACATGAGCAGCGGCGGCGGTGTTGTTGTTGTTGTTGTCAGGTTCCACGGCGGTTGGGACGGCGGAGATGGTGGCGGTGGAGGTGGGGATGGGCGGCGGTGGATAAGGATTGGGATTGGGAGGAGGTGGTGGGTCCATGAGTGACAATCCAAAGGTGAAAGTTTAGGACTTTGGACTTGGGTGTTCGAGGGGATAGGTGAAAGTTTAGGACTGGGGGAATGGATCGGAGAGAAGCAGAGTAGACTACAGAGGAGAGGAGATGATGGATTTGATGGGGATTGGGAGCGTAGGGGAAGGTCTAATACTCTAATCCCACCGTTGAAATTGGCTTATTTAGATGACGCGGACCCTTTTCTGTCTTTTTCCTTTTATTTTCTTCTTTATTCATAAATATCCAGACAATCTTATTGTCCTTGCACTTCAGTCCTTACACTTCCAAGTCTTCAACCATATTTCCTCTACAAGGACTCTAAATCTGACCCCTGTGTTTTGGGGATATCCTGGATTTGAGCGTGCTTTCCAATTCCAATGCACTTTGGGACAATTCTATATGCCTTTTCCATTATTAGTGAAGTGCAACCAATAAGCTACAAGGTTTCGTATATTTGAGTATTAGAGAGCAAGAGTAAACTTTGTTTGAGTAAATGCGCTTTGTCTTTGTTTGTTTAATTTGACAGAGTCACACTAAATGCGGTACTAAAATTATCAGATTATAAATTTATTTTATTTTTCTGACTAATTAAAACAAAAATTTGAAAAAATGAAAAAAGTAATTTTCTAATATTCGAGTTATATTAATGTTTCAGGACACATAACAACTTAAACTATTAACTTCGAGTTATATTAATAATGTTTCATTTTTTTGAGTAAAGCCACGAGGGCGAGATAATATATTCATCACAAGCCAGAATAGGCCGTTACATACCCTTCCGCTGTTATTCATAGACAGACAAGAAGCTAGTGGTAGTACCCACAAGTGGTACGTACATATAGTCCTACTCATTTGACACTTAAATACGTAGAGGCAGCGGAATCCTCTTTCGGTACTACTCCAGAGACGCTAAAAGTACATAGAGTGTTCCTAATACAAAGAACTTTATTGTAAATAGACAAACTAAAAACATAGGGATGGGCTGAGAGCAAAACCCTAGCCCACCATAGAAGTCCAAAGGCAGCCCAAAGAGGATTGATCCACAAGGCCCAACAAGAGGACGTGACCCAAGCCCAAAGTGCACCTCAGCCTCCCAGGCTGCACACAACACCGAAGCAGCTTCGCCGGATCCCACCACCTCAAACCTCGACGCCGGATTCCACCGCTGCATCCCACCGCCTCACCCTGCAACGCCGCATCCCACAGCTCCAAACCCAGCAACAAACCGCGACTCCACCTCCCTTGCCGCCACCCTGCTGCAAGTCGCGCCTCCACGGTCCAAAACGCAATGCCGAAGCCACGACGCCGATCTGGTCCAGATCCACCGTCCAGCCCCGCCATCGTCGATGACCTGCCATGTACAGACGCTCACCGCGTCCAAGCCGTCATCTGGTACTCGCCGTCGACATCATCAGTCAAAACCTTGAGCCAACTCCCCCTCAAAGCTCCGGATCATTTAAATCCCGTCCGGCAGCAAAGCCATGCGGCTTCGGCGAAGCCAAAGACCAGCCTAGGCCAGGCCAAGGCCGCCGCCGGACAAGAATATTCTCAAGGTCTTGAAGCCTCCTTAGGGTTTTCTCAGAGAGAGCTCTCTTTGCTAAGTTAAGGTTTTATTAATAATGTTTCATGACACATAACAATTGAAAACAATTTCAACAATTACAGAAATCACTGTGCTTGTGTAAATTTCAATCAACCTAGATCAACTAGGTTCTGTATTATGTATATAGAAACTAGACCTATAAATGGACAGGATTTTGATTCGTATCGGCTCCGAATCTATGATTATCAAACGGGTTTTGATTGAAAATTTGATTCGTTGATTTGTTAATGGTCCGATCTAATATTATTGAGCTATAATGATCTGTTAATGTACAATCTTAAAAGTACGTGGACATTTGTTTATTGTTCAATCTATGTTCAATACACATGTTATATTTCTCCCTGTCTTAATTAGAAGTCTCAAATCTAATGTTATTGAGCAAAAGCGATTCTTTTAGTAACATAATCAATGGTTTCTTAATACATTGTAAGACATGAAACTTGTGTTTGTTGAATTTGACTCAATTGTGGAACAAATTTAAATTTAAGCTATATTTAGGCTGACTTAATTTAGAAAAAAAAATATACACATAAAAAATAATAGTCTTATTGCCAAAAAAATATATATATTTCTAAAATGGGTCATTCTAAATGTACCCAGCAAATTTCTTAATACACCCAGCAATTAGTTTATTTTAAATATATTAATTAACTTCCCCAAAATACCCATGTCTTCACTACCCAGCAACAAAAATCCCAACTTCTGATCTTTGCAAATTCAATCCCACCAAGCCTCTAGGTCAACTTCACTTTAATCAGTATTCAACAAATTGAAATAGGACTCACGAATTCAACGGATTCAAATTTCATGTGATTATGGACCCTTTAGTCTTGCTCTTTTGTTTAAAGAACCGTCTAGAATTCATCTGTTGTGGAGGATGAATAGCAAAGGTTTTGATCAACCAAAAGAAAATCATTATTAGCATGCAAACTCATAAGCACAACTATTCTATAAATTAATTTCAACAAACGTTTGCTTCTAAGCGTCGATTTTTTTTTGTTAAAAAAAAAATTCTTAATCACCCAACTAAAAACGTTAGATCAAAGAAAGAATCACTATAATTAATCGTAAATTCACCCAACCAATTGCCTTGGTTATACCACAATTATGAGATTCATGCTAAATTGATGTTTGTCAGATAGGTTTTTCCCAGATTTGCTGGGGTACAAAAATGAGATTTGCTGGATATAAAGATCATGGGGAAGCTAGTAAGAAATAATTAACAAATAATAATTACTGGATTTATTTAGAAATTTGCTGAGTACATTTAAAAAGATCCTTCTAAAATTTACAAGCCCAAACAAACAAAACTGAAATCGTATAAAGCCGATTTATGGTTTAAAACTTTAAATTAATAGTTTTATCATTAATACAACTTCATAATACGCCGCCGTTTTCGTTCGTTGTTCCATCGTTATCGGACACGCGCGTTATGTCTCATTCCCTCTTTAATCCAATACGACCCACTCTGAAACCTGTGTGTGCATCCCTCTAAATCCAACGGCCACGAAACCCCTAAACTTACCCGCCAGTCACTTTAGCAATTTCACCCTTCACCTTCCTCTTCCTTCCCTTTCTCCACTCCTTCTTTCTTCTTCATCTCTGCAACACCAAAACGCTGCGTTTCAAAAACAATGCTCCTCCAATAGCTCTCCTCGCCGGAACAGAGTAGCTTAATTCACTGCGATCATGGCGAATTGGATCTCCTCCAAACTCAGAGCCGCCGAGACCATCCTCCAACAGGTACGACAACAACAACAACTCTCTCTTCCTTTTCCGATCAAATGAATCTCGTTGTGAATTTATGAGATGAAAAATTTTCGAAATCGGCGGTGTTGAAATTTACTTTTAGTTTGATCTGGAATATTGGATTTTTTTTTTTTTCGGAATAATAATGTGATATGCGCGTGATTGTGGAATGGACGGTTCAGATCGATCAGCAAGCGGCGGAGTCGTTACGGAAAAACGAGAAGCCTGTCGCCGACGACGACTTGAAGTTCGGCGCTCCGGCGAAAACCGGAGGCAGTGTGCCTCTGAAGGACCAGTTGAAGAAGAAAACCCTAGAAAATAGTGATTATAGCGGAAAATTAAGGAGCGATCCGAGCTTTAGCAATGTTAATAGCAGCAATTATAGTAGTAGTGGTAATGAAAATAGTAGTAGTAATAATAAGGATAAAGAGATTGTTGGAAAGGCGAAATCCGAGCCTCTTAGTGATAGTGACTGGACTCAACTTCTCAGTGCACCGAAGCTGGCAGCTGCTACTACTTCTACATCGAGCCGTGGCAATGGTTTGCCCGCGGTTCGGGGTTTGAGGAGGGATGGTAGGAGGCAGGGCAGTGCAGCTTCTGCTTCGAATTTGGAGGTTAAGAAGAATCAGAAGAGTGGGAGTGCTAATAATGTTATGAAGTCGGTGCAGAGAGCAGGTGTTGGGGAAGGTAGGAAGTTGAATGGGAGAGTGAGTGATGGGGAGGAGTCTGGTATTCCGGATTCAGCACGGAGGTTTTCCACTGGTGAATTGAAGAGTGATGGTAAGGTTATGGAAGGAGGTGAGTTGGATTATAGGGATGTGGGAGTGGACACTTCGGTTGAAATAAAAGGTAAGGCAAATGAAGAAAAGGGCGGAGCTTTTGATACAAAGGAGCTTTCATTGGAGGGTCGTCTAGAGTCAGTAAAGAAAAATGAAGGGTTGTCCTACAAGAAGATTGGAGGGCAGAGTATGAACGATCAGTTGAGAAGCACTACTGTCAGGGGTAAGCATGAGTCCAGTGAAGCTGCTAGGAGTTCTACCTCCGAAGACTTCAAGAGAGGTTTTACTTCAGTAACTGATGGCAGCTCTGAGTCTGACTCAGATTCTGGTTCAAGTTCTGATTCTGAAAGTGAGCGTGAGAAGGAGGAAAGGAGAAAGCAGAGACAGAAGATTCTAGCTGAGAAAGCAGCAGCTAAAGCTGTGGAGGCCATTAAAGAGAAGGAAAATACGGTTGCCAGATTGGAAGGGGAGAAGCAGAGCTTGGAGAAAATACTTGAAGTTCAAGTGAAGCAACAAGCACAAGAGGTAAGAAAAAATTATTGAGATGTTCTTGTTCTTATCCTTCGGTTTCTTATTTGCTCTTGGTCCATGTCAAAAGAAGTAGTCGGAACTGTTTGGTGTGTGCTTGAAACGATGCATAACATGTTGAGCAGTTTTCTTTCCTAAATAACAAATCAGCTTAAGTTTCATATAACCACGGTAACGTGTTCATAAGTTGTACATTTGTTTGAATATTAAAATGATGAACACTATATCACTTTCCTTCCCAGTTCCCACCAATAGTTTGTTTACGTATTGAATTCTTCTTAAAATATCTTATCCCATGAAATGTCAATCCTTATATAAACTTCTTACTGCTTCAGGCTTCAAAGCTACAAACGACGATGATGGAAACCATGGAAGCGGCTGATATAGAGAAGCAGAAACATAATAGTACTAGAATGGAAGCCTTTGTGCGTTTGGCTAAACTTGAGGTGTGACAACCTTTTTCCGTCTCCTGTATTTTATCTGTTTCATTCTAATATCATTGGTTTTCCTCTACATCTATAAGTAGAAGAATTCTTGCTCTGTTGAACTTTTTAGTCAGTGCCCTTAGTTGGATTTTCTTATTACTAACTGTCAAAATGGTTGCAGACTGCAAATGCTGACCTTGCGAAATCCCTAGCCACTGTGCAGTGGAATCTCGAACAGGAGGTATGGTGATATCTTCATTTAAATGATTGCTGTGGTGCAATAAATATTTGATCATCTGTTAATTGATGTTTTGAGCAGTAAATAAATGTCCAGCTGGTTTAATTGCTCTTAAGGTGCAAATACAGTAGGCGAAATAATTTTTGTACAAACATTATTGCTTGTTCTTGCCCTTAAATCCTTACTTATTAGATTCTCAGTTTATTATTGGGGATTTGAACCCTGCTCTTTGGCATTTTGAATGATTTGAATGCAGTTTCTTATACGTGTCTGTTTGCCAAAGTGTTGGTAATGTAACTTTACTGAAGTTTTGCATGAATACAATCTTTTTTATTATGTAATGTGAAGGATTTATTTTCCCATTCCATCAACTGTTTTATGTTAATATTCTTGCAACTTGTTTTTGGTAATTGCTCTCTATCTGTCTCAAGTCTCAACTGATGGTTTTACTTTATTGTATACATCGTTAATATTATTTTAACAAGTTTCAGCATTGAAATCAACTTACTGTCTCATAAATTTTCATGTTCTCTTTGTTACACCTCCTGCATTTCTTACAACAATCAGAAATTGTGCCGTTTAGTTTGTGCGGTTGAACATATTCATTTATATGTTCGATATGAGTCATGAGTACTTATCATAGTTGTTTACTCTTTCTTCTGTTTTATTTGTCTGTTTTAGGTCAATCATGTAGCAGAACTTCGACAGCAAGTTGAGTTAAAAGAAGTTAGCCATGAAGGTATTTTCTCTGAAATCACAAAGTAATGCTTTAAGCACAATGGCACTTTGCTTCATAAAAGTTTGGTGGTACTATGTTTTTTTCTTCAGAGTTGTTTGCAGGGTTCCAGCAATAAAACATAGAGCACATAAAACCATGTATAATTGCATAAAGCAATTATGATGAAATCAATGTTCTGTAACCGGTGTTTTAGTATAATTCCTTGGAACTCTTTTTTCTTATTGTAGAACTCAGGAGGAAGATCTCTGATACTCATCAGATCGAAATATCTTTAAAGAAAGTAGCGGCTCCAAAAGGACTTGAACTTGAGCGAGAGATTTTGGAGGCAGAGTATGCTATTATAACTGATAAAGTTACACGACTGCAAGATAAGGTTCGTGTATTTCCTTATAGTTGTGCAAAATTTGTGATTGTTTCTTAAATGCAGATCAGTTACAATTACTTGGCAATAGGAAACTGTTACTTAACCTTGATCCTTCAGTGTGAAATCATGTGTTTCTTAGTTGAATTGTCCCTTTAATCTGATTGGTCTAAGTTTAACCTATGTATTTATATTTCATATTTTGTATAAATTTGTGATTTTCCATATCACCATCTAAAAGGAAAAATTATATCTCTACAAATTTCAGGCAAAGAAGCTGGAAGCAGACATTGAAATGACAAGGAAAGATATAGAGGATCCAACTGATATAGAAATTGAGCTCCAGCGAAGACTTTCTCAGATGACTGACCATTTGATTCAGAAACAAGCCCAGGTTTGTCATGTTTCTGAATTTCATGGGTCGATTATTCAACATTAGGTTTGCCAGTTTACATTTATAAGTCAATTATTTGTTGATAGGAAAATGAAATGAATTGTAAAATGAAATATTACAGAACTCAGAGATGCAACCAAATCATTATATTGGAAAAGAAAGTGAATATAAAAATAATGATGAAACATGTTTCTATGAAAAACCACACCTCATGCTAGGATTTACCAAAGTATTACACAGCTCTATCACCTTTAAGTGGTCGGTTGTCATTCCGATATTTCTTCTTCTATTGTGAGTCTAGATTGTAATGTACATATCTGTGGTTTATTGAAAGAGTGTAATCTTTAGTTCCTTGTTCAACCAGGTTGAGGCTCTCTCCTCAGAAAAGGCAACTCTTCAATTCAGAATTGAGGTACGTTGGTTATAGTTTATTATACTGATAACTCTTCTGCGGAAACTTTTGACGTGCAAAATGTGCAGGATAGAAGTGTGCTGATATAATGGAAACTACAAATTAACATGTCATTGTATGTATCCTGCAGGCAGTCTCAAGGTTGCTAGATGAAGGCAAATCAATGACCGAATTTTCTGCTACGTCATCAAGGGACATTGAATCAGGCAGGCCACTATTTGAAGACAGAATCCGTTCGGGCCGGGAGCACCTAGGTTCATTGCTTCAGCAATTGGATTCCATTTTCATGGCCGGAGCAGTGTTTTTAAGGAGGAACACGACTGCAAGATTATGGTCCCTAGTGTACTTTATTTGCCTCCATTTCTGGGTTATTTATATTCTTATGTCCCATTCTCAACCATCAAATGAGATCAAATCTGGGGCGGTGATATCCTTGGAAAACATTAATAACAACACTTCAGGTGTATAGTATCATCTTTTTATACAATTCTTTTGCTTCCTTTCCATCAGTTTTTAAGAGGTCCTTCATAAAAAAGAGTACATACCTTTGCCCATGTAACCCTCCCATAAAAAAAATAAATTAAAGGAACACATTTTCACCAGTAAAACATTTGTGGGTAATCCCCTTTCATAATAAAATAAAAGAACACAATTTTGCATTTTTACTTGGCTCTGTGAAGTCTCTGAGCAGTTCGTATATTTTTGTATGCTCAAGTTTGATTACTCAGATTAAAATCTGGCTACTGATTGTATTCTAAATTTAAAAGCTATTACCATATTTAATTGTGAATAATAAATTATAAAGAATGTGATGAAGAATCTGTTAGAATTATGAAAGAAAAATTATAGAGATTTTTAAGTTTTTAGTTCCTATAAATCTATAATAGAGATGCTTACAATTTTATAGAAATCTATTAAAAAATCTCTATAAAATCTCACGATTTATAGCTATTACCATATTTAACTGTTTGAGATGCTCCCGATGTATTAAAAAATCATTAATGTTTATGTTATTGGAATTCACTTTTCCTCAGTAACATTAATATTAAAATATCTCTAAACTAAATTGAAGTATGCACATCTTAATGCCATTAAGTTAATGGTATCATCCATATCGACCACTCTCCAGTTTAAGAACCGTTTGATAATTTTGTATGCTTGAAAAAAGGGCCAATCATATAGTAAGAAGTAAAAATGGAAAATATGGATTAATAAATCGGATCCGAGCATAACCAACCCGAAAGAAATCAACATCAAAACTCTTCAATTCTATACAAGCTCCCTCTCCTTCTCACTCCATGGAGTGTACATATGAAGTTATGAACTAAGCAAAATTATCTTGAGCAACAATAACTAGATTGTTGTTTAGTAGCCGTGACTTCATTATCATCATCAATATGAATGATTTCTTTCGCAGCGTGAAGACTCGCACTAGTTTGATCATCCATTTTGGTGTCCAAACTCTTGTGGCTCGTTATTTCATGAATCTTAGAAATCATATCCAAAAAAAGTCTGTCAACATTCACATTCTCTAGAGCCGAAGTTTCCATGAAACATATCCCTTCCGCCTCCGCAAAATTTTTACCTTCTTCCTCGGTGACCTCTCTCGAGTGGCTCAAATCCAATTTGTTTCCTACAAGAACAATAACCATATCCGAATTACCATACTCCCGGAGCTCACGCAACCATTTCTCCACATTCTCAAAGGATTTTCGCCGAGTTATGTCATACACTAGTATCGAACCAAGCGCTCCACGGTAGTATGAACTGGTGATCGCTCTGAATCTGTATCACAAGTACATTGTTAAGGAAGCGAGAAATGTAAATAGGAAGTTTCCCCATGTTTGTCTTTCTGTTTAGAATGATGAGCTTGCCGTATTACATTGGATTAAGTTAATACTAAAGTCATAATTCTGTTTTCCATTAGTCCAAAGTGAAAAGAGCATGTTTCTACCTCAAGAATCCAAGGTTGACATCATAACATAAAGCAGGTGAAAAGCACAGAAAGCAGGGTTTACCATTGTTTCACTAAACTAGTAAAAAGCTCACGGGTGATAATTTGGTTCTCTATTTTTCTTCTTCTTCTTTTTGTGAACTCATTTTGTGGTTATCTGACTTATCTCTTGGCACTTGGCAGTCATCATAGCAACGACAAACTATAATGACAGGCATCCCAATCCAAAGAAGAACAAATAAAGGAATCAAATAATTAGCTTTTGAGTATTAAATATAACTATCTTCTTGTTGAACTTTTTATGTTCATATTTGCAATTAAAAAAAAAAAAAAAACTTATTTATATTGGGCAGATGGTCCCAAGCTGGGAGTGGATTATATATTCAATGACCAAAACCAAATCATAAAAAAGGAAGCACGGTTGAGCAGTAGGATTCATAACTATAATTCATCAGTTGCTTCAAAAGATGGCCAAACTTTTAAACATGATTTATAAAATGAACATGATGAAGTTGTGATAATTTTTTTTTTCTTTTTTAACAGATTTCGGCATGCCGATTATTTCAGTATAATTCAACTTGTTGATCCAAGCTACAGAATGTTAGATCATGAACAACGGTGATTAATTCTTAGGTTAAATTCACTTATGCATGGAGTTCATACTACATACTAATTCTAACTTGCAAGAAATTTTTGGCATACAATTCTGCAAATCGATCGATCAAACGAATGAGTATAGAAAACACGATCAAAGTCATCTTTAGCATACCTTTCCTGGCCGGCAGTGTCCCATATTTGAGCCTTGACGAGTCTGTCACCAACCTTGATATTCCGGTAAGCGAACTCGACACCGATGGTGGGCTTGGAATCCAGCCGGAATTCGCCTTTCGAAAACCTAGACAGCAAGTTTGATTTCCCAACTCCAGAGTCCCCGATCAAAACCGCCTTGAACAGATAATCACAGTCTTCATCAACGGAATCCACCATGAACACCGATGAGTTCTTCATAACTGATTCCTTAAGCAACAAGAACAAGAAACTAATAAAACAAGAAGGGAAACCAGTTAAGCAATAAACTGTGAAAGGGGCAGGAAAGCACTAGAGAAACGAGAAAGAGTCATGCTCACTGCTCAAATATATATATGTATTTATATGTATATATGGGATATGTCCATTGGAGATGAAATCCATTGGCAATGGCTTTTGGAGGGTACCGAGTCTTTTACATGTGAAACCATCGAAAACGACATTATGGCTGCTCCCTCGTGTTGTCGACCTCATTAAGCTATCTATACTAGCTTAATTAGCGCTCTCCTGTCATGAACAAACTAGCTGATTAAGCCAACCACAAAACTTCATCTTTACCTAAAGTCCATCCTTCACTATTCCTAATTATAACTACTTATCTGTATATCTTTCCTGTTTAATTTTTAATTATTAAGTGGCATCTATTTAGTGGGCTTTCTCCAACTTCATTTTGACAAACACCGAGCTCATCATGGATCATTAGCTTACAACTTGTATTATATGAGTAATGTTCACATGATCATTCGTGACTCAAGATTTTGTGATTACTCATTCTTTAATTTAATACAAAATGTTGAGATTAAAAGAATGAAGTTCATGTGTTTTAATCTCAAATTTTAAAATTAAGAGTAAGTGACCACAAATTCTTAGTCACATAGTAACCATGTGATCATCATTGTATATTATATATATATATATATATATATATATATACAGTCCGGCTACACTAAGGATGTCCTTAGTTTTTCTTAGGTACGAATTTCCGGTTTTCACCCACTTTCCGATCAAATTTTTACATCTTAACCGTTCAGTTTTTAGGTCCTAATGTATAGATCACCTCTGCAAAATTTCAGCCAAATTGGTGATCATTAAGGCATCCAAAACTGCAAATTACAACAATGTAAACGAACGGTTCCGGTTCGACAGATTCGGTTCGTTCGTGTAAATTGCAGTTTTGGACGCCTTAACGATCACCAAATTGGCTGAAATTTTGCAGAGGTGATCCATACATTAGGACCTAAAAACTGAACGGTTAAAATGTGAAAATGTGATCGGAAAGTGGGTGAAAACAGTAAATCCGTTCCATAAGAAAAACTAAGGACATCCTTACCTGAGAAAAATCCTATATATATATATATATATATATATATATTGTTTAATAAAGAGTCGGTGCTGCTGACCTTAAGCCTTGATTAATGAAATTGTATGTTATATTAGTTGCTGAAATAATTTAATAGTTTGTGATGCTTATTTATCATTCCAAATTCTCTGTATACACAATTGAGATGTGACATTGTGACAATATGTTGGTGAATGGTGATTAGATTCCTTGCCAACACACTGGATCTCACATGTGCCCCTGTAGTGTCAGCCAACATTGGGCCGCTCTGTGCTTACGTAGATATTAAGCTACAAGCATTGGGTTGGGCTTTATAAAAGTAGATATGGGTGATGGGGTAAAGGTGGGGAGTGGATGGGTGTCCAAACGGGCCTGGTTGCCCTCTCCTTCGCTGCCTCCAACTTTCTCATCCCGATCCTTGCCTCCGTCTTCGGTTCATCACCATTGTGCTTTAGTGTTCCATTCCGGTGATGCTAATAGTTGTATGGATCTTCTCTTTCGGGTAATAGTCTCTTGATGGGTTGCTATACTTGTAATGCTTCATGCAATATTAAATGAAATGATTGTCGTTTCTTTGCCCAAAAATATACTCCTCTCTTACACATAATGTGTGAGTCGAAAAGTAAAACGAGATGTGAATCGGACCACCGTTGCTGGTATAGGTTATATCTAGTTAAGCACCCAAGTTTCATCGCCAAAAGTGGTAGGTTTGATGCTCATCTTTCTTTTTTGGGTCGTATATCCTAGAACTAAAAGGAAATTTGTCATCCACAAATATCCAAAACGACTTACCCTATTGAATCTAGTTTCTTGCTGGGTGATCCAGAAAGTCTGATGGGCATGTGCTGATACTTCCAAATTGATGATCCATATTGCAAAGTTTTGTCTTGATAAAGCTCAAAAGATCAACTTTGGGGTCATGATCATCATAAGCAAGAAACGAATGGTAGATGTTATCCAAAAGGCCCAATAAGAAACGAACTATAACCTCCAGTCCTCTACTTCAAATTTGTTATCGAAAAACAGGACCACAATGGTCCCTGAGAATTTCCTTTCCTTGTACGTAACCATGTATGCTTTGCTTCGATTGTTTGAACTTTGAAAGAAGACTAGGTGTCTAGAGTGCCTCATGACACTCCAACTCTCCACTAGGTGTCTTTGATTATAAAAACCTTTCTAAGTTTCTAGTGAAAGTCTCTCTCCTTTTTGGATATAAAAACATTTCTTTACCATCAACAAAACCATAGGGTTTTAAAAAATGACCAGGGATGTTCCCCTGGTCAGTAGGATGATATGGTCAACTACCGTCCGATTTCAATCAGACGGTTGACAGCTCTCTAACTTTTTAAAAGATGAAATCTGTTAACCGTCGAAATCGGACGGTAGTTGACCATATCATCCCTGGTCAGTAGCTGACCAGGGGAACGGCACTCAAAAAATGACTGCCCACATAATTAGGCCGCAAGTTTGGGAAATGACACCTATCTTCACTTTTTCTATTCATTCTCCGCCACATGTTTGACGATTGATGCCACACTATCCTCCAATTTCCAAACACGTACTTTTCCCGTTCAAAAATCCAAACACATACTTTTCCCGTTCAAAAAATCTCAGCCTCACCAAATCCCCCTGCCAACCAATTTGCTCCTCGTCACGTAATGTAGATAAAAACCCTCTTCTCCCCGCACCCATTACTGTCCACCGAAATAGGCATGAAAGTTCAAAATTTAGATTTCAATAACTAGGCGGGATATAAGTGGACCTCTTTTTACTCGTTTAAGATTTTGATTTCAGGGTTTCACTCCTGCTTGGATAATGGATATACACAAACAAAGCGGGGATTTAGTTTTTCTCTTAAACGGAATATGAACTGTAATGAAAACACTTTCAGGCTTGAAATGGATCAGGGCTACTTCCAAATACCACGGCACGGTTGCAATGGAATGGCAGTTTTTGTAAATAAGCTAAAGGAGATGGGTTTTATATAACAGCGTTCAGTCAACCGATAACGCGTCCCCCAACTTCGCCATTACACGATCCCCGAGGCCACAGGTCGCCGCCTTCTGCTCTTTTCCAAAAAAGAAAATAAAAAGAGATCTACATCGCAACAAAATCAAACTCGAACAAATAAAGAAGAATAGAATAGAGAAATAGTGATTTCGCCATAAAACAGATCGATACCATAAAAGTACATGAAGAAAAGGTGCGATTAATCCCTAAGTATATAAAACCCGGTACCACTATTATTTTCATAAAAAGCATTTCCAAGGTTATAAACCCTAATTTCACTTTCACAGATCGAGGATCTAAATTCATCTAAGATTTGACGACTAGTAGCAGACTCACTACCTTGGAAATGAGCTCAGGCGCCGTTAGAGACGGCGCCGCCGTTGCTGGAGTTGTGGCTCATCATCTTCTTGAACTCCTCGAAATTCACATTCCCGTCGCCGTCGGCGTCAACGGACTGGATCATGCGGTTGCAATCCTCAACGGTGCACTTCATCTGAAGCCGGTTGAGGACGAGGTGGAGCTCATCGACGGAGATGAGGCCGTTGCGGTCCTGGTCGTACAGATCGAAGGCCTCCTCGAGCTCGGAGGAGCCGCCGTCGCCGGCCACCCAGAAGGCGTTGAACTCGTCGATGCAGATGAAGCCGTCGCGGTCGGTGTCGAGGTCGACCATCACGCGCTGGAGCTCGTCCTCGGGGACGTTGGAGCCGAGGGCCGCGAGGACGTTGCCGAGCTCGGAGGTTGAGATCTTGCCGTCGCCGTTGGCGTCGAAGCTCTTGAAGACGCGGCGGACCTCGTCGGTCACGATGGGTTTGGCGTCGGCGGTGGTAGGGGTTCCGTTGGAAGCCATGGATTTTCGCTCTGGGTTAATTGGGTTTGTTTGTGATTTGGGAGAGAGAAATGAGGGAGGTGGGTATTTATAGAGGAGGTAACGCGTTGAGAGGGAAACGAATTTACCTATAAAAATGCCGCCAAGAAAGGCGGGGAACATTATAAATGGAAAAAAGATGAGGACGTTAAAAATAATTAAATAATTAAAAAATTTGTATGGGTAGATATTTTTTTCAATGACAAAAGAAAAAAACACGAAACAGCCTTCTCACACAACTAAAATCTAAAAGATCGTGTGATAAGAAGCTTTAGAAGAGCCCATAAGAGGAGAGAAAGTGTCAATAATCAGTCACCACATCAGCGAGAATATTTACCTTTCTCCATACGTGTTTTTAGGAATTGTGATGGAATTGAGAAGACACGAGTAATATCCTGAAGGATCTTTCTGATTCGCCAAGGAGGATTGATTTTGTTAGAAATGTTGTCGATCAGTAATTTAGAATCTCCTAATGTTTCAGCAACAAAGACATATGAACAACTTTTTTTTCTTTTTTTTCTTTTTCAGAGGCAAACTTGGAAAATAAAATGAGTTGACGGAATTTTTTTTTGTTTTAAATTTAGTCAAAAGAATTTAGCAATTAGAAATCTCTGATTTGGTATCAATTGAAAAATAAAAAACAGTTAAAGTTTTTTTTTTTATCGGGAGTGACTGAGTGAAGTAGCAAGTCACCCCAGTTATGTTAGCGAGTTAATAACACACCCATCCAATCAATAGTCGGACCGAGGTCCATAAGAGTATTCCAGCAAAACCAGACTAATCTCCCGCCGCAGGCGTGAACCCAAAAGCCCCTCTAACTGGTGGAAGTTGGGACTCGAACTCTAGACATAGGGATTTCATACTAGGCAGCTCGACCAACCTTACCACACCAGGTGGTTAAAAACAGTTAAAGTTTTGATATTTATGTTAGAATCCGTAATTGGCGGTTAATAACATTAGTATAACTTTCATTAATTGTCTGTCATTTTAAGAGTTGTTCAAAAGGTCAAGAAATTTTCTTCCTTGGAGGATTCAATTCATCTCCATCTTAGATCGAACAACAGGTTTTTCAAATGATGATTTTGGTGTTTTGGTATGATACCACGAAAGTACTCACGCTACTCATTCCAGATGTTTAGGTAAAATATCATTAAATCTCTTGATCATCTCTATTTAGTTGGTCTCATCTAGATGAGCTCGTTTCCGATTAGTATGATGAGATGGTTTATCCTGTGCACTATGCCCGTACGAAATAATTGATGACAAAAATAGGATCCTATAAATGTTGGTATTGGTCTGTCGTTTCACTCTAAAAACATGAATAACGTGTGAATAGATATATAGCATATGCTTGTCAAAATCAGTACCTTCAATATGTTCATGTTGCTGAATACAAGACCTAAAAAAAAAAAGCCTGACAAAATAAATTGACTAAATAAAACTTATTTATACAGTTTGTAAATGTTAGTGATCGACAATGATATTGGTCATATTTTTTTTTTATTTTTTTTTTCAATGATATCGGGCATAGAATTAGTGCCTCTTTTTTTTTTTTTTTTTGAAATAAATTAGTGCCTTTTCTTTTCAACTCAAAAATCGAAAATGAAATTCGAAACGAGTTTCTATGGGGGGACTTGGGCGTGTGGGATAAATGTGGTACGCGGTATGGGGAACGCGGGCGGAAGTTGGGAAGAAAGCGATGGCCTGATGGGGATTGCTCGTACAATTATGGGCACTTCTTTACAATTATATTAGTTACTATTTACAATATATCTACACATTCAAGTAATCTAATGACTTATGTCCAAAATTTTAAAACTTTAAAACACCAAAAAATATCCTACAAGTAGGTGAGATAAAAAAAAATTATAATAAACAAGAGCCTTTCAAAATTGTTGTAGTACATGTCACATGGGGCACGTCGTCGTCGCGCTCAGCAAATTGGGAATACTAAAGGGCAATACGTTTCCCAAAAAAATGGTAGTGAGTAAAGAAATCATTGACTGCCACACTCGGTTTGGACGCGTTATGGTACTGCCAACGAAAGCAACACGTACTTGTATTATGCTGATGTTGACGGAGAATCATATCTCTTCCTGCTATTAAAAAGCAAGACTTCCTGTTTATCCGTTGACTAGGCAAAAATATTATTATGAGTCGAGAAACGGTAGAGGAAGTTCACTCGTTGGGTCATCGAGTCACCTATTATTCATTACTTTTAGTATTTATTTTCACCCTCTGGGTCACCGGCACAGTTTCCAAACTAACCTGGGTGCATGTCACGAAAGTGACCCAGAAAGTGATTTTGGTGACCCAGGTCAGTTTGAAAACTGTGACCGTGACTCAGAGGGTGAAAATAACACTAAAAAACAGTGAATAGTGGGTGACCCGGTGACCCAATGGGTGAACTTGCTCTTAGATTAGTTCATTGCGTGGGTTTATGAGTAGTTTTATAATATAATGACGGATATGAAAGCGTTTGTGTCTGTAACAAGACAGTACTGGAAATTAGAATAACCAAGAAGGAAAACGCAGATTAACTGTAAGACCTCGGAAATTTGTTATTAATTCCTAAATGTTTCCTGGGATTAATAAAATGTTCGTTTGTACGATTTCGTGGTTCGAGGGTGCAGTGCAATTATTTTCGGACGAATAATTATTCGAAGTGCACGTTTTAGGGGGTTACGAAGTTTGACTTTTTATAAGTTTAGATTCTGTGAGAACTTCCTTCACGAAAGTTGTAGAGCGCGTCGATACGAGTTCGTGGACATGTGGAACGCGAGAATCGAAGTTCGTATGAGAAAGTTATGAGCAATTGAAAATTGGGAAAATTCTATAAATATAAGAAAATTTGGGAAATTTGCAAAGAATGACAGAATTTCCAGAACTCCAGAAATCCCTCCCAATTTCGCTCCCACCCAGTTTCGCCCAGCAGACTTCGCCGGCTTCGTTCTCCGCCGTCCGGCCACCATAGGCCGAGATTCTTGTCCCTATCTCTTCGCCTCTGTCCCAACTTCATCTCCGTGAAGTTTCAGGGTGTGGGTAGACCTGTGCACGATGCTACAAGGCTGAGAAGTTGCACGGTGGAGCTACAACAAATCGCCCAAATTCGGGGCTCACCTTTGTCCGGCCATATCTTCTTCTACAGGCCTCTAATCGAGTTGATTCCAAAAGGGATTTTGCTCGATTACAACTTTGTAGAAGATATCGACGGGAAATAACCAACGTGGTAGCCGCTACAAGTAGAAGAACATGCTGCAATCGAGCTGGAAATCACCTCATTTCCCCACCGTCGTTCTCCCTCCTCCGGCCACCTTTTGCCGTGATTCTTGAGGGGATTCTGCACTTCTGGGGATGTAGATCATTTCCCCTAAGGTGGGTTGCAACGATTCGATCTGAGGTGATCAAATTGTGGAGCTTTTGAAACTAGGGTTCATTCGATATGAAAATTTTGTGAGGTAAAATTCGACTCTTTTGGCTTATATTCTGACTTTGTGCTAGTTATGAATGTTTATTAGAGTTGAGATGAAGAACTTTGGTGTTGGAAGTTTTGTCAAATTTTGACTTTGGGCCGGTGGCGGTGCCGCCACTGTGGTGGTGTTTTCCGGCGGTTTCCGGCCACCTTAGGGATGGTTTCTGTTCCTGATTTCGATCTACTCGTCGATACGAGCATTTCGATATATAGTTTGTAATTTTTGGAAATCGTATGAGCATGTTATGAATTTTCCAAGTTTTAGGGTTTTCGGTTCGATCAGTTTTCTATCCGTGAGGATTTGGCCGTCCGATCGACTTGTAGTTTTGATTTGTTGATTGTAGAAGTGTTCTGAAGACGTTGGATGGTCTCGGATGAGGATCCGACTGTTGGATCGTCGTATAATTGTGTTTTGTGAATTTTGTGTTTTGTGTTGTATTGAGTGTGGTCTTGATGTGATTAGGTGATTGACGAAATTGTGTGAGTGGAGTTTGGACGATTTGGTGCTTATCTTGGTTTTGTGTGAAGACGCAGCAGGATATGGAGGTGAGTAAAACTCACGGGGTTTCGGTTGATAAATTAGTTATGTTTTATTTTAGTATATTTTATTGTTAACATGAGAAATTATTTATCAAAATAAATTATTTGTTTTAAAATATATGAACTTGATCGACAACGGTTCATGGGTAAGTTAAAACAAGGTTTTGATATAAAATGATTTTCGAGTAGTTAATTTATAAAATTATAATTGGTATTAGTGGCATCCCTGAGTGGGTGACTACGTATATATATATATATTTACGTGGAATATATATATATATCACATGTCACACCTTCCAGATATAGATATATATATATATATATATATATATATATATATATATATATATATATATATATATAAGGTGTGACATGTGATATGTAGACTTTTGATGATTTATATTGTTGAAAGAGTTATTTGGAGTTGTGATGTGACAATTGTGAGTCAGAAGGTTTTAGTGGTAAACCTGGGTTTATTCTGAGGACCGAAGAGTCTGAAGTTTGAAGGTTACAGTGGTAACCTGGATTTCTATTCTGAGGGCCAAGTGGTCCTAAGTTTGAAGGTTATAGTGGTAACCTAGATTTCTATTATGAGGACCGAAATGTTTGAAGTTTGAAGGTTACAGTGGTAACCTGGATTTCTATCCTGATGACCGAAGGGTCTGAAGTTTGAAGGTTACAGTGGTAACCTGGATTTCTATTCTGAGGACCGAAGGGTCTGAAGTTTGGTCGTAAGGTTGAACCTCGGCAGAGGTGACAGGTTACGATTCAGTTGAGCTCGAGTCTGTGGTAGTTCAGGGAAGGTTTTTGGGGTCTTTCATTTGTGTTTACGTGAGATTTGGATTTCTATGAATTCTATTGTTGAATTTTAGGTAATCTCCTAAACTAAGTTTCTATGCAGGGATTACTATGAATTCTTTTGTTTGTTTTCATGTAATCTGCTGAACTAAGTTATATGCAGGGATTACCGCTTTTTTTATTGTTTGTTTTAAGGTAAATTCCTGAACTAAACTCTATGCATGGATTTATATGATTTCTATTGTTTTCTTTAATTGTAATCTCCTGAACTAAAATTCGACGCAAGGATTACTATAATTTGAATTGAGTGACTTTGGTGATCTCCTGAACTAAACTTTCGATGCAAAGATTACTAATTGTTATCTTTTTTTTTTTTTGACTTTGTCAAGGGGAACCCAAAGGCTTCCTAGGCCCAAGATAAACCCCTTCGGTGCATGTGAAATGCTCCAACTGTGCATTGCAGCACAGTGCCTGGCCACTTTGACAGCTTCGAACCTAGGTTGGCCACTAATTGTTATCTTGTGTGATTGTATGTTTGGTTGTGTTTGTGATCTTAAATATTGTTGCTTTAATTCATCTCACGAATTGAGAAATTATAAGCATGCGTGACGTGAGTCACTTTAATTGAGTTTACTCATACGGGCTGAAAAGCTTACCGGGTTTGTTGTTTACATTCCCGGTGCACTATTCTATGGTGTAGGGGTTATTGTGCAGGTTAAAATATCGATTAATCGTCATCAAAGCTGAGGTGTACATTCGATGGCGTGGACGTGGAAGGGTGCTCTTAGTTTTAAGTCTTCCGCTGGGTAGTGAGCTGTGGTGGGTGTGTTTACTTATTGAATTGTCATTCAGTTTGATTTGTAAACTATCTGTAGTGTAATATGTGACTCTAAAGAACGAGTCGGTATTGACATTGTGAGTTCAGTTTGTTTGTTGCTTAGTTTAAATGAAAATTTTTCTAAGAGTCTTCTTGTGATTGTTTGTTCTCGCGTTTCGGATTTGAATTCCTTTATTCAAATTCGGGGCGTGACATTAACTTTTTCAAGTATTATCGAAAACAATACGTTATTGGGATTTAGATCAGTGTCGCTGTGTCGGTAAGGCAGAGTTGGTTTCAAAAAAACTAATCAGGATGTCGAATCAGTATAGAAAGTTACAAACAGTCTGACGATGTTTCGAACCAGGGCTTAGGTTCTCCAATATATATTTACAATGGAGAAAATTCGAAACCTCATCTACAAATTGCAAGAATCCAACAAAAATGGCACTGCAGACTAAATTTGGAATTAGGAATGAATCCAGATGGGGCTGTTGAGAGACATGCATGCAACTCATACCAGTCAAATCTCTTAACGTTCGGTGTTGATCAGTATACATCAGCCAACAGTTCATGTCGGTAACTTCCCTTCGTCGAAATAAAATCTTCTGAGTTCATTGTACCGTGAGTTCTATTTCATTCTTTAGATGAATCAATGATCTGTTAAAAACTTAACGCAGCAAGTACCTTCTCCTTTGGGCAGTGGGAAACGGACCCTCCATTAAAGGCTTCAACTGTGTTGTTGAGGAAAGCTAGTTCCTTTGCAGTTTCTTATGACCTTTTCACTTCACATGATGCCACCAGGATACCATTATCTCCTCTTTGTGATGGTCCTTCTTTAAGGTGTGCTCCACTATCACATATTTTTCCTGTTCACCTATCCATGCGGCCACTTCCGAATTGCAAAGTTGAAGCCTCATCATCCCCATATTGTTTTCTTGAGTTGCCGTGTAACTTGTCAAGAATCCTCCAAGTTACAGAATCTGGAGCCAGCCCATTTCTTCTCATCTCTCTTACAACTTCATATGCCTCTTTCTTCAGACCTAGTTTGTAAGCAGTGTCGATCACAATGTTGTAACTGAATATATTCGGAGAGACCCCAGAGTCTACAAGTTCGTAAAGGAAATGACATGCCTCATCAAAATTTCCTGAATGGCAAATCCCTTTGATGATGGCTGCATATACAAAATTGTCATGGATCTGTGAGGGCCAAATAACCTCATCCCAGAACCTCTTAGCCTCTTCTAGCTGATCAGACTCACATAACCCATCAATTATAATTGTGTAAGTGGTACTATCAGCAGCCACACCCTCAGTTACCATGCCATTGAAAATCTCCATTGCTTCCCTTCCTTGATTAAGTTTAAACAAACCACGAAGAACAGCATTATATGTCACAACATTAGGGGGAAAACCTTTCTGAGGCATTACATCATGCAACATACCAAGAGCTTCTTGCGTTTTACCAACATTTAACAAACCATTAATGATAGTTGTGAAGGTCACTACATTCGGCGCACAAAATTTTCCAGTCATCATATCATCCAGTACCTTTAAAGCTTCTTCCACTCTCCCCATCTTGCAGAACCCGTTGACAACTATGTTTAGGGTGATCACATCAGGCTGACACTCGGTCTGGAGCATCGAAACAAGCACATTCAAAAGCTCAGTCGTGTTATTAACAAGACATAGAGCCCTCAAATATATATTATACATCCTGGTTTTGTCCACTCTTTCCTTCTTTAACATATATTGAAGAACCTGCCGCGCCTTGTCAACGTCGGATTCTTGGCAAAGACCTTCCACTAGAACCTTGTAAGTGTACTCAGACGGCAAGTAACCAAACTCAATCCCTTCCTCCAACAACTGATAGGCTCTCATACAACCTCCCTCCCCCTCCTTGCTCAGTCCATGAATAATACAATTATACGACGTTATGCGTGGAACAAACCCTCTATGCCTCATGATGTACACAATTCTCGACGCCCCATGATGCCTTCCGGCTTTACAAAGCGAATCTATCATCTGTCCATAAGCAAACTCCTCATTCACACTCTCCCCCTGTGGCCTGTATTCTGCAATACCGAAAACCTCTTGAAAATACCCTTCTCTACACATAGAATCAATCAAATTCGAGAAAGCCGCATTTTTCACAAGTGTGTCATCTTCACCCTTCATTGTGTCCCACAATCTTCCCATCAATTCCATAGCACCCCCAATATCCCGCTTCCGAAGAACGCCACGAATCAACACACTATAAGTCATCGAATTAGGCGCTACACCCCTCTCACACATTTCATCAAACACCTTGTGTGCATTACCCAACTCGCCAACGCCGCAGTACCCGTTAATCAATGTAGTGTAAGAAACCGCGTTGGGGCAATGCCCTCTAATAAGCATGTCAAACAACACTCTGTGAGCCTCACTGGGCCGCCGGAGCGAGCAGAGCTGATCCATCAGACGGTTGTAATTAACCAAAGAGGCAACAAAATCAGGCTTCAGTAGACCCAAGACGCGGAGAACACCCAAGGTGCTGTGCGGGGTTTCCAAATCGAGTAGCCGAGCGATGATGACGTTGCAGGTGCGCTGGTCAGGGACGCAGTCTGAGTCGATGGAGTGGGCGAAGCGGTGGTGGGCTTCTTCGAAGCGGTTGGAGTCGCAGAGGGCGTGGATGATGCTGCAGAGGTTGAGCGGGTTGGGGCGGTAGCCACGGAGGCGGAGGTGGTCGAGGAGGTGGAGGGCTTGGTCGACATTGCGGTGGCGGGTGCAGAGGTCGTGGATGGTTTTGGTCCAGTGTGGTGTGTTGTCTATGCTTATTATTTGGTCGAGCTGGTTTTGGGGTTGTTCGTGGTGAGAGGGTGAGGTGGAGTGTGTGAAGAAGAAGGTGAGAGGGATGGTTAGGGTTTTGGGGGTGATTGGGGTTTTGGTGGATGGGAGAGTTGTGAGGAACATGGCGCATGCATGCTTTTGGTTTTGGCGGAAATGTGTTTTTGAGACTAAACCAATGTTCATAGTGTGCAACAGTTAGAGTTGACGGAAATTGCTTTTTGTTCGAGCATTGCGTTTGTAGTCCAACGGTTAGGATAATTGCCTTCCAAGCAATAGACCCGGGTTCGACTCCCGGCAGACGCATTTTTATTTTTTCTTTTTGGTTCAATTTGATCTTTTTGTACGATCTTGACTTTTTAATGTCTTTAACAAGCCGAGTTTAGGTGTAAGTGTGTAACGGGGGCTTCACGAGCTTTTTGATCATACAAAAACTAAAATGTCTATTAACAAGCCGAGTTTAGGTGTAGTAACAGGGGCATCAAATCTAGTCATATAATTTAATTTGGGTTTTTTGTATGATTTGAAAGTAAAATTTGTATGAACAAACCTGAATTTAGGGGTAATCGCAACAGCAAATATAGCCGAATCAATTTTTCAATATCCGATTCAATTTGAGATTTTGTAAGATCCTTACGTAAAATGTCTATGAAGTCAAGTTTATGTGTAACTGCGGCATCGACCTAGACAAGTTTAGCACGAGTTATTCTTGACAGCTCGAGCTTTTTGTATGATCTAAGAGTAAAATGTCTATTAACATGCCAAATTTAGGTGCAACGGTGGCGTCAAATTTAGCCATGTGATTTAATTAATTTGAGTTTTTTCGTACGATCTAGAAGTAAAAATTTTATGAACAAAGCCGATTTTAGGGGTCACCGTGACAGCAAATCTGGCCAAGTCGGTTTTTCAAAATCCAATTCAATTTGAGATTTTTGTAAGATTCTTAAGTAAAATGTCTATGAAGTCAAATTTAGGTAAGTCTAGCACTGAGTTATTCTTGACACCTCAATGACGAATAAGCAAACAATTTAAATCTTGTAATATGTCTCTTGTTCAATTTGAGTATTGTGTATGATCTCTAAAAGTAAAAAATGCTTATATTTCAAGCAACATTAGTCTTGTTATATGATGAACAAGCCGCATTTGAAATCATGCTTGCATGATCTCTTGGCCGTCATTGCTTTTTCATTTAACCAGTTATTGATGAGCCACACAAATCATGGAAACAATGCACGAATCAAGGGGAAACATGGGCGCACGAATCAAAGAGAGTAGACTAGCACAGTACTGAAAAGCAATATCATAACCTAAAATGGCCGCAAAGTTCAAAAGCTCCTATGATGGCGATCCATGCACGAGGACCTGACCAGGCCCACCCCACCACCCAGCTGTTTCCCTCCATTCTCATTTTGATGATCGATGAACATGGATCATCATACATATAGTACATTCCTAATTAAGAAGTCATTAATTAATTAATTTCGCCCGTCCTTAATTAATTGCACTAATTGGTATCACAGAGATTTGAAATGCGCCCTTCATCTTCTTCATAGCATACTTAAAACAGTAATGGAAGCTACGCAACAGTTGCGAGGTGCAACTAAATCTGAACCGGAACTAAATTAACTGGGATTACTACTAATGAATCAACGACGGCGGTGAGGGCAGAAGGTGACCAAATAGTTTCCGCGGGTGCATGTAGCAATGCTGGTGGGATCATCATAAGCATAAGAATAAGCTCTCGGGCAAGCCGTCTTGAAGATCCGGGAATACGCCGTCGGCTTACACGACTGAGGGCTCCCGAAGCTTCCGGTGCAGCAATACCGAGGCGAGTTGAACGCCGAGCAAGCGCTTTTACAGGCCACCACTTGCCGGTTGTCGTGTGACCGGACTTGTAACCCCACCGGACACATCATGTTCAGGTCGCTGACGCAGCCGGCGTAGCTGCACTTGCCGGAGCCTTTGTAGGGAGTGATGGAGATGGCGAGGTTATATCCATCGACCAGGCTGACATCGTAGAAGTCTTGCTCGTTGCCGAGGGTGATTTCGGCGAGGGTGGCGGGAGGAGTGCCGCCGAGGCCGGAGCAGAAGAGGTTGCCGCCGCAGTCGCCCGTGGCGCAGCGGCCTCGGCCGGAGGCGTCGAAGGCGCAGCCGTGGCGGCCCCAGAAGCGGCCGGACCAGAGAGGAGGGAGGTGGAGGGTGGAGGCCTTGTTGGGCGGGAGAGCGAAGCCGCCTTTGGCGAGGATGGGCTGGCCGGCGCTGGGCTGAATGCCGGGCCAGACCGGGTGGGTGCATTTGTTGATGAAGGTCATTGTGGTGGCGGAGACATCAACTGCAAGTAAAACCAATTCATGCAGAGTGAGTTCATTTTACATTATTAATCTACCTACATTTTAGATTTGATATGAAAATTGTGTTTGTGTCAGAAGCTTACCAATAATGTGGGCAAATAGGAGAGTGGAGAGCAGGAATAGGAGAGTGAGGCTAGGCCTCAGCATTGGAGCCATGGGACAACTACTACTTCAGGACAGGTGAGAAGAAATTGAACTGGGTTCTTCCTTCTTGTTGCAAAGCACCGTCTTGGGTTTTATAAAGAAAAAAGGGAAGGGGCAGAGGGGCCAAGTAAAATAAAGTTAATGCAAAGATTCTTCTATGCACCAGCGGTTGAGATGTGGGGATTTGATTGCAATGGATAATTGGAGGAGACCCTTGATTGAAATTAAACTGGGATCTTTTGAATCACTGTGAATTCCAATGCGATTGAACCAAAGGAGAGTGAAGGAGTGGCAGAGGGCTATGAGCAAGAGGGGAGTGAGTTAGTGAGCAGTAAGTAGTGAGTGAGTGGATGGCTGACAAATGTGCTCAAATTTCAAGGGGATGTCAGAGGGGTCAGTAGTAGGGAGTTTGTCTGCATCCCAGAAAAAAGAAGCCTATACTATAACACATTCACATGTTGGGTCGTACCCTATGAGGCTCTTTAGGAATCAAAAGAGAGAGTGGTGGTGCCCAATCAGTCTTTTATATCTTTGCCCTATTCGATCTGCAATGTTATAATTTGCCCTAGTTCAAAATCAGCAATTTGCAATTTGAGCAACCAAGCTTTTTGCCCTTTTTAATGAAATTATTAAACATTAGGTCTCTGAGATTAGTCAATAGTTGTTAAAAAGGAAACAAGAAAAGGGGTTTGAATTGTTACATTAGAGGAATCCGAGATCGGCTTAATCTAAATTTCTATCGTCTCTTATTACCTGAGCTAACTCTGTCTGTTTGAAACGGAATTTGAATTGATATACATTAATCTTTAATTGATTTGAGTTTGTCTAACCCATGTGAATTGGCCGGTACAATGAAATGTGCTCATCTCTTGGACTCTTTCAGGTTTTTATTCACTCAGAGGGTGCTGTGCTGCCTGCAAAAGAAGAATCTCTGTACGTGTTCATAATTGAGGTCCTCAAATGGAAAAGTAAAAAAATTTAGTTTCTGATCGAAGGTGTCCAAGCATTGGCTCAGGCTCAGGCTCAGGTGGATGGTGCTCCTAAAATCGCATTGTGAAATCAACGGCACAGAATGGCTTTGTTACTGTTTTGAAGTTCAATCTGCGCCTTTGGTACTTCTGCACCAAGAAGCATCACAGTACCTGGACCAAGCTGATTAGGGGTCATCATGGGCCGGGCTAGGGCCGGCCCTACCCTAAATTTTAGGGCTTAGGGTCGGGCCGGGCCGGGCCTAGTCAAAGTCAACAAAATTTAGGGCCGGGTAGGGTCGGGCCGGGGCTTAAATATGCTAACCCTTACCCGCCCGAAAAGCCCGATCTGTTAGGGCCGAAAGGGCCGGATCGGGCCGGCTCTCAAATAGGGCCAAATCGGGCCGAAATGGGCCAAAAAGGGCCTTATTTTGTTTAACAAAAAAAAAAAAACATTATTTTTTTCTTCTCAAAATATGGCTTAATGGTATGTATTGGTGATAAAAGACTCATTGTTTTTTATTGAACATATTTTATATTCATATAATACTTGTAACTTATAACATTTATTAATATTACTTAAGGTGGTTATATTCAATTAACTATCTATATAAATCTCCCAATATTAATTGTTGTGTAACAAAGAAAATAGAAAATAAAGAAAAAAAAACTTATGAAATCAATTACAGAGAAAGAGATAAATTGCATATTATAGAAAAAAGAGAAACGTAATTAAAAAAATAGAAAAAAAAAAATTATGGCTTATTCGGGCGGGCCAAAAATTTCAAAATGGAAATTGATCAATCTGACAATGCTCATGGAGGGTAACAAGCCTAATAAACTAGTTATACTACATTACAAGGCATATAAGGATTATGTGCGATCCAAAAATTTTGAAATGAAAATCGACCAATCTGAAAATTCTCATATGTTTATACAACATTGATAGGTATTGTGTAAAGAAATTAGGCCGATCTGCTGTGAATAAGGCGTCCAACGTAGCGGTCAACGCTTTGCACAAGCAAACTTCCCTAAGGGGAGCGGCACCATGCGCGGACAAACGTTGCGGAATTTTGACATCCGTAAGTAGACCCCCTACCCATGAGAGTGTGGGAGCTGAAAGATCGAAAAAAGTGAATTGCCAAGGACCGGTTAAGAGCATATTTGTTTTATGTTCTATTTAGGGTATTGAGTTGACCGGGTAGATCGAGGTCCAACCGAAGGCGGAAATTGCTGAAATTTCTACCACTAACATATATTCATATGAAAACAACATCCAGCGGTTCATTTTAAAAAATTCCATTTCGTCCCCCATTTTCCTCATGGAGGGTAACAAGCCTAATAAATTAGTTATACTACATTACAAGGCATATAAGGATTATGTGCGATCCAAAAATTTTGAAATGAAAATCGACCAATCTGAAAATTCTCATATGTTTATACAACATTGATAGGTATTGTGTAAAGAAATTAGGCCGATCTGCCGTGAATAAGGCGTCCAACGTAGCGGTCAACGCTTTGCACAAGCAAACTTCCCTAAGGGGAGCGGCACCATGCGCGGACAAACGTTGCGGAATTTTGACATCCGTAAGTAGACCCCCTACCCATGAGAGTGTGGGAGCTGAAAGATCGAAAAAAATGAATTGCCAAGGACCGGTTAAGAGCATATTTGTTTTATGTTCTATTTAGGGTATTGAGTTGACCGGGTAGATCGAGGTCCAACCGAAGGCGGAAATTGCTGAAATTTCTACCACTAACATATATTCATATGAAAACAACATCCAGCGGTTCATTTTAAAAAATTCCATTTCGTCCCCCATTTTCCTCATGGAGGGTAACAAGCCTAATAAATTAGTTATACTACATTACAAGGCATATAAGGATTATGTGCGATCCAAAAATTTTGAAATGAAAATCGACCAATCTGAAAATTCTCATATGTTTATACAACATTGATAGGTATTGTGTAAAGAAATTAGGCCGATCTGCAGTGAATAAGGCGTCCAACGTAGCGGTCAACGCTTTGCACAAGCAAACTTCCCTAAGGGGAGCGGCACCACGCGCGGACAAATGTTGCGGAATTTTGACATCCGTAAGTAGACCCCCTACCCATGAGAGTGTGGGAGCTGAAAGATCGAAAAAAGTGAATTTCCAAGGACCGGTTAAGAGCATATTTGTTTTATGTTCTATTTAGGGTATTGAGTTGACCGGGTAGATCGAGGTCCAACCGAAGGCGGAAATTGTTGAAATTTCTACCACTAACATATATTCATATGAAAACAACATCCAGCGGTTCATTTTAAAAAATTCCATTTCGTCCCCCATTTTCCTCATGGAGGGTAACAAGCCTAATAAATTAGTTATACTACATTACAAGGCATATAAGGATTATGTGCGATCCAAAAATTTTGAAATGAAAATCGACCAATCTGAAAATTCTCATATGTTTATACAACATTGATAGGTATTGTGTAAAGAAATTAGGCCGATCTGCCGTGAATAAGGCGTCCAACGTAGCGGTCAACGCTTTGCACAAGCAAACTTCCCTAAGGGGAGCGGCACCATGCGCAGACAAACGTTGCGGAATTTTGACATCCGTAAGTATACCCCCTACCCATGAGAGTGTGGGAGCTGAAAGATCGAAAAAAGTGAATTTCCAATGACCGGTTAAGAGCATATTTGTTTTATGTTCTATTTAGGGTATTGAGTTGACCGGGTAGATCGAGGTCCAACCGTAGGCAGAAATTGCTGAAATTTCTACCACTAACATATATTCATATGAAAACAACATCCAGCGGTTCATTTTAAAAAATTCCGTTTCGTCCCCCATTTTGCTCATGGAGGGTAACCTCAATCATTTAAATGCAATGTATAAGTTATACAACTTTAGGAGGCAAATTGGTATAGACCAACATATTTGTAATTAAATTTGAAATTTTTATCTTATATCTACGCACATCCATTGATGAAATATTTAAAAATGTGATGTAAAAAAATTAGCACGTTTTGCGGTTGTCACGCCATCGGTCAACCAAAAAAACATACAAGTGAATATGGTTGACCAATCCGATCGGGTTCGAAACTATGGTGAAATTGACTAAATTTTTAACCACACGCATAATTTATTGTAATAATCACATCCAACGGTTGATTTTCTCATTTTCTTTGAATTGATAGAGGTTGCTCTTTGGAGTGTATGATATATAAATATAGATTTATAAAAAAATTAGTGTCCATTCTCTTTGGAGTGTATGATATAAAAATTAGATTTACATAAATTAATTGGGTTCAAATGTTCAATCTAATACCCATTCTCTAAAATAACATATTTCTTATTTCTTTTTATGTAAATATGTAATATAGAAAAATAATAAAAATAATATATAAATTTTAGGGTAGGGCCGGGTAGGGCTTTTAGGGCCGGGCCGGGCTTGGCCCTAACGGGCTCAAACGGGCCGGGCCGTAGGGTAGGGCCGGGCTTTATTTGCATGACCCTTACCCTACCCTATTTGAGAAAGGGTAGGGCCGGCCCGCCCTAATGTAAGGGCCGGGTAGGGCTTCGGCCCTACGGGCCGGGCGGGCTTAGGGCGGGTTTAGGGCCTAAGGGCTAAATGATGAGGCCTAAAGCTGATTAAAATATCTTCATGGGTTGGGTGATGTCTCGGAGCTTTCAATGGCTACAGAGAATCTATTAGAATTGTTGTCGTCTACATTAGTTTAGAACTTGGAACCAAGTAAAAAATGTAGATCTTTTACTACGAGACAGAAAACCAGACGGTGCATGGAAAGGAGAAGGGTCTAGATCTACTTTGTTAGTGGAGGTTGTTATTCCGGTCAGCGCGCCACTGCGTTTTGTTGCTCATAATCTACGGCGATGGTGGCCTCTTCTCGAGTTCATAATGTAGGGTTTGTTCTTATAAGATAAACTATAATGCGTGGGATTTTGTATATTCAGGTCAGACTGTGGAACCCAAGAAGGCCAGTCTCCTTGGATGAATATATGCTCGAGGGTTTTGAGGTAAGTGTTGTCTAACTATCTAGCAAAACCACTAATCCACGTATGATAGATGGAAATAGTTTTTGTTGTTATGAGAATGCATTTGGCAGCTTAATTTGCCCAAATAAATAAGGTAAAATAAAATTGTAACACTTAATTAAAATATATTTTTTCCTCTTAAGAGCACAGTTGTAACTAATCAACTAAACTATCAGGTGATTATTTCGTTTTAAAAGATATTAATCAAGTAAATGTGAAATTCTTAAGATCACCAGTTAGCTGATGCGGTGTTAATCTAGTAATAGTGTTGTCATTCAAAATGGTAGGCGTTAGCCTAGTATCTCCTAGTGGTGGGCAAAAAACCGATTTGGACTAAAAAACCGGCCGAACCGGACCGGAATTCCGGTTCGGTAACCGAACCGCTTGCAAAAAACACTGAAAACTGCATTTACCGAACCGAACCGGATCTTTTCGGTTCGGACCCGGTTTTGTCACTTAAACCGACCGGAGAAAACCGAACCGCCCGGATTAAATTTTTTTTTTTTTTTTTAATGTGCTGTCGAATTTTTAGTGGGTAAGGCTTATTTCAGATGCACCTTACCACACACGATCTTAACACCTATATAAAAGCTAACAACCCTAGAAGCTTTTCTCATTTCCTCACCTCATCCCTCTCTCTAGCGGTCTCCGCCGCTTCTCTCTCACGTCTCAAACTCTCAGCCCTCTCTCACCCTTTTCTCTCGCACCCTTTTCTATCTCACGCTGTCAACATGAGGTCCACCGCGTCCACTACGTCATCCACCGCATCCTCTCGTATCCAAAGATACTTCTCTGTTATACTGTTATTCTTTCATAAGTTTTATGTTCATAGATCTGATCTCGTTTAGTTTTTCTTTTCACTTCATGTTTTGGATTCATTGAAATTATTATAGATTCGATTAGATTCATGTTCATAGATCTACTATTTCTCTTTCAATTTTGATACTTTAGATTCGATCAGTATGTAATGGTGAGATATGAGTTTGTAAGCATCTGCCTCCCTTTAGATTGCATGGGTTCAGAACAAACTATTTAGATCTGAGAGGTTTTGGTTTCTGTTAGAGAAATTAGTTGCTTGCATATTTGGTTGGATTGGAATTATTATAACTGATTATTTACGTAGTGTTTCTGATTTTGCAGAGAATTAATAAAACCTTTGGCAAGAAATATATAGGCGATGGTGATGTTAACCTACAGATTCCAAATGGGAGCACTTGGCCAGATCAAATGATTTATTGATTATAATAGTCTGCAAATTTGGGCTAACAAGCTCAGAAAATAATAATCGGCAAATCTGAGCTATTAAGCTGAGAAAATACCAATTCATGAATCTCACGAGTTAGTTCATGAATTTTACTTTGGAACAAAAAAGAAAATACCAATGTTAGAAAACTGGTATAGTATTTGTTTGTTCTTTTAATACTTTTGCTAAATACAAAATTGGGCTTGAAAATGGCTTGAAATTGGGCCAAAAAAGCAGGTAAAACCGTAAAACGTAAAGACGTAAAACTTGGGCCTTCAAATTGGTTCAAAAATGAAGGCAACTTAAAAGGAAAAATGGGCCAAAATTGAAAGTTCGGCCCAACCGGAAACCGAACCGGCCGACCCGAAAATTCGGCCCAACTGAATACTCGGCCCACTAATTTGTTATTCGGTTGTCGGTTTGAAATTGGGCCCAACCGACTACTTCAGGTCGGAAACGGTTTGGGCTTCAAACCGAACCGGCCCGACATATGCCCAGCCCTAGTATCTCCTATAACTTCATTTCTTTGAATTTTTTTTTTTTTAAAATGTAAAATCAGATAACACTTTTAGTCTTTTAGATGCATGCATGCATCAAAATTTAATGTGTCATGCACATTATACTTTTAATTTAAATTTCTTGAGTTGACATGTTTGAACATGTCTTGGGGTCATCTTCTAACTTCCATGTGTTATTATCAATGTAAAAAAAAAAATATATATATATATAAGTTATGGGGATTGGTAACGATAGACATCGTTTCGGCCCATTCCATTTCATCTAGTTGTGGACCCATACGGTATGAGCTAGTTGGGCTATTCGATTCTCTCTACTCTGGGCTCATCTCAGCCATCTGACCAACTAGTTGGGCCACAAATATTATGAACTAGTTGGGCCATTGTAATGGTCTGAGCCTGATGGGATTGACCTAATAATCTAAGGCATCGTTTGGGCTTGGAGTAGCTTCATAATTTCTAGGGCTGAGCCTCTCATCATCCCTCAACTCAAACTTCGGGTCTGATGGAAGGGCATGCAGGAGTTGGAAATGGGGACTGGGAAGGTGTTCTTTCAGCTTGGAAGAACCGATTGCCAATGGGTAGAACACCCAAAGATGGTTCGTTGGAAGCTCCTCACTCTTACGTAAGATCTGACACTTCCATTTGATTTCTTTGTTGATTTTAATTTTATTGAAATCCAAGAACACCTATACTGATCATGGCATAAACCATGCCTAGATACCCGAAGAACGGTTTTCCTTTTAGTTGCTCGGTGATTGGGTTTTTTGTTGGTTGTTATGGTTTCCTCGCATTTCCTTGCTCGGCGGTTGCTCTGGCTTCTGTGGTTCTTTTGGTTTTTATTTGTTTAGAGTCCCTTCTTCTAGTATGATTTAGAGGTTACCAAAGGTCTTGAGCGACTGATCCGGCCGAACAACTCAAAAGATAAAGAAGTATCGTTAATTTCTTCATGCTCGTTCCAAGTTTGAAGTACCATTTGTACAAACAAGAACCCCTTTCGTTACATGATTTCTTCTTCATATAGATAGATATAGAATCTATGAAGCAATTACTTAGAAGTACATTTTGTGCAATGACCATTCCTATCTGATAGAAAAGGATCCCATGATCCTTTACCAGACCAGATAAGCCAGTTGCAACTAGAAACTAGGAATGTGGCAACAAATGATTGAAACCTTTGTAGTTGGCTAGTTAGAGAAGGATAAACGTAGTTTGATTCATTATTTTCCAACAAAAGTGTCAAAGTTGTTCAAACCCACATTTGTGCAGCTTAATTGCTTTGGCTTATCAGCCTTTAAAAACAAATAATAGTGAAGTCATTCTAAAGCTACAGATTTCTCAAGAAAACATCTCTTCCTAGACCCTCCATCATCCTTTATATATATTTATATGATTGACTTTGAAGTAAAAAGAAGAGTATCATCCATCATATCATTGACCTCTGGATTAAAATATTGGTGTGTATATGTTCATGCTAATCCAAAATGTAGGTTTCAGAAAACACAGATAGGGCTAGAATGCATGCAGGTCTGGCTCTGTACCCTAGCTAGCTACAAGAAGATAGACAGAAAATAATAATTAAACAATTATGGGGTTTTGCAAATAAATACCAGAGGGAGGGAGAAGGAGACAGAGAGGGTGCAGTGGCTCGAGAATTGAGTCATTCCATATCATAATGATCGACGATTGTATTATACATATTGTCCTGATGATACATAAAGAGAGCAACTGAGCAATCTGCAATTTCTTTATTAGCAGGAGATGGACTCGGATTCAGATATATGGACCCAAATAATTACTTACTAGTTTTTTTGAATTTGATAAATGAATAGTAGGGTGACAGTGGCAGGAAGGTAGATTCCAAATGAGAGAGACAGTAATTTTGGTAGCACGTAAAGGTGTGTATTCTTCTTCCAACATATCTCAGATCCAAGACGACAATTCACATATATGATCTCATTGGCATGCATATGATATATCATATAGAACAAAGAATTTGAGCAAAAAATATAGAACAAAGTAAAATCTATACGTGATATGTTTGGACAATGGAGGAGTAGATGGGATTGGATCTCAAATACAGAAAGAATGGAAGAAGCTAGAGGTAAAATCTAAATGTTTTTGTTTTGTTGGTAAGTATAAAATCTAAATGTTTTTGTTTTGTTGGCAAGTATTGTGATGTATATATATACATATACGTATGGACAAAATGGAAAAGGGTTATACCGTTATAGTATAGGAGTAGGGTAAGAATTTGAAAGGCAGTTTGGATTTAGAACAAGTGTGAAAGGCACGAGACGTGAAGAAAACAATAAATGAGAGGAGGAGGAGGAGACGAGTAAAGAAGAGAGGGGTGTGATGAGGCTTATGATAACCCTCATGATCGTCACGTCGTTTTTCATTTGCGACTCCCAAAAAGCCTCCCAGAATTCCACGCTTCCTTCCTCACCTCATCTTCCACACACTGCTACTACTGTCTCTAGCGCTACCACCCTCCTCTCTTTCTCTCTCTACTTTTGTTTGTTTTGTTTTTCTTTTTCGAATTAGCTTTGTCCCTTCTCCTCCATATGAGGTTGCCTAGTCAACCTCATGTGTTGCAGCTTACTTTGTTCCGTATTAAACCAGCACCACACTAGCTAACTCTTCTCTTCTTTCTCTCTATAGTCATATAGAGTGATCAATCCCCATCTCTGAATGTCTGAGACTCAAAAATACATAGCTTCAATTCACTGTTTCAGCTCAATTACTACCTTTCAATTTTCGGCACAATACCCTCTCTCTTATTCTCTCTTCTCCCTTCTCTAGCTAGCTAGACAGCATCAATATATACTAAATATAAACCAGGTCTACTCCCTATGCAAGGTAGCTAGGCTTCACCCTATTTTAAACACCACCTCTTCTTCTCCATGTCCCATTTCCCACACCATTCCTAACTTGCATGCTCTTCCTCCTCCTTTTCCCATTTTCTTCACCATTCTTCAGTCTTCAACCCATCCTTTGAAAGCATCACTTCACTTTAGTACTACTTACTTATATGTCCACCTAAAGACATCCCTTCATTCGAAGGCCATTATTAGCTTGGGAGTGAGTGAAAGAAAGAGAGAAGTATATATATATAACTAACCCTAGCCAGCCTAGATTGGTATCAAAAATGTGGATGATGGGTTACAACGATGGTGGTGACTTCAACATGATTCCGGATTCAGCCTTCAACGGTCGGAAGCTTCGGCCTCTCGTTCCTAGGCCTCTGTCATCTCCTCATAACAACAACAACAACAACAACAACACTTCAACAAGTCCACATGCTCCACCTTGTTTCAGTCGAATTCATGCTGCGTCTGATTTCTTAGCACAATATCATCAGCTGGGTATGCACTACTTATTCGTCTTAATTTCTAGCTAAAAGTATATCACTGTTAGAGTGATGCCTGTTGTGAATTTTGGGTTAACTTTATGAAAGATGTATATCCAGGTGAACAAAGAGGGATGAGAGAGTTCAATACGGTGCCGCAGGTTGTGGTGAGCTCGAGATGGAACCCCACGCCGGAACAGTTGAGGGCACTAGAGGAGTTATATCGACGAGGGACTCGAACCCCATCGGCTGAGCAGATTCAGCAAATCACTGCTCAGCTTAGAAGGTATGGAAAGATAGAGGGCAAGAACGTGTTCTATTGGTTCCAAAACCACAAGGCAAGAGAGAGACAGAAACGCCGTCGCCAGATGGAATCTCACGACGACCTTCAACTCATGTGTTCAGATCACCAAAAGAAGGAATCATTAGGTGAGTAAATTCAAACCCCTAGCATCTGAAAATACAACCTACAAATATCTTTCTATTTTCATTTCTTGAGAAACATAGAACTCAAGCATTAGTAAATCTTCCGTACCGATTTGGTTTCAAACTTTGATTGAAAGAAGTAGTTAGAGAAGGAGATAGATGATGTATGTTTTGAGTTGTATGAATTCCTTCTGTTATTAACATTATTCTGATAAGAATTAATATTCAAAATTCCAATTGTTTGTTGTTTGAGATCGAAATGATCGAGGAATGTATAAAGTGGTATTCTTTTTGTTTTTCTTTACGAGTACAAACACAGGCGGGGCAAGTAGGACAGTGTATGAAGTTGAAGAGACCAAGAATTGGGCACCCTCTGCAAACTGCATGACTACTAGTCTCCAAGATCAGCTTCATCATCAACAGGTCTATTCTATTTCCCTATACCTGCTTCTGTTCCTGTCTTTGTTTTGTTTTTATCTATCTTTCTTCATAGCAAAGATAAAGCTACTCTACACCCTTCCCTAGCTTAGCCAGCTGAGCCCTCCTTTTTTCTAACTTGGAATTCCTCAAACATTCTCAAAAGTCTAACAAGAAATTAGGCAGAGATAATTTGCTTATCATTATCTGATATTATTCATGTACGTACATGGTTAAAAGGTTAATTAAAAAGCAAGCATTGTGTATGAGAGAAGAAGAAGAAGAAGACATGTAGAGATGTAGGAAAAGCTTGCTTTGTTTATCGTTGGGAAATGAAAAGAGGGCTTTGTCTAAAAGCTGCAATCCTTCCTTTCTGTCGGGGATAGCTTCCGTTAGCTTTGCTCTAAAGGGTTTTGGGTCCTGTGCGTGCCCTACTACTATAGCTTTGCCCTCATTCTCATTTCTCATTCATGTCGTTTGCCCACTGATTCGGGCACCGTTCCCTGACCATCACATTCCATGCAAAAAGACAATTGTAACCCTATACCTGCCCAGGACCGACTTCATTTTTAACCCTAATGAATCCTTCCTTTTTTTGAAGTGCAGGAAACAGTAAAAGCAGGAGCAGAGAGCAGGACGGAAGGATGGGTCCAATTCGGTGAGGAAGAATTGCAGCAACTTCAACAAGAGCAAAGAAGGAATTCCATGACTGTAGAAAAGAATGCCAGGTGGCAGATGATGCAGTTGTCTTGTCCTCCTCCTCCTCCTCTTCATGACCTCACCCACCTCATAAACGCCCCCACTTGTACCAGAACGACAGTAAGAACAATGGAGATGGACCAAAAGCAGCTCATTAATAACCGTAATAATAAGACTAGTCCTCCTCATGATCTCAGCATCTTTATAGCTCCCTACAGGTCTGGCTCTGCCCTTAACGGTCGCCATCTCCAACAAAACCAACACCGTAACGAAGAAGAAGATATTTCACGTGGAGATCAGTCTCAAACCCTCCAGCTATTTCCGCTCCGGAGTAGTACTTGCGGCGAAAAAGATCATCTTACAACTGAGAAATCCTTGCTAAACCCTAGTTTCGGCACTGGCCCTAATTACCAGTTTTTTGAGTTCCTCCCATTGAAGAACTGATTAACCGGCCACGTTAATTAATTTGGTACGCACTACTTTAATTTCTAGCTATTAATATATGTAAGATGTTGATCATGGAAATTAATTGGTAAGATGGAAGTTATGTTTTGTTATTTCGTTGGAAAATGGGGACTGGTTCTTTTCTTTCCATTTATTGATGATGCATGTTGATGTTGCATTTCATGGGAGGTGTGTAATAGGTTGCCCTATAATGCATTTTGACCATGTTGTTTGAAAAAATATATGCGAAAGAACTCAGATTAGAGAAAAATGCAGAGGTTTAATTTCAACAGTCATAGGCCTTGTTTGAGTAACTCTGTCACTGGATATGTCATGTGAGTGGTGAGAGAGAGAGAGAGAGAGAGAGAGAGAGAGAGAGAGAGATCAGCTGGGTTCTCGATTGAAGGGAATATATATTAATTGAATGTATTTAATTAATAAGCTACCTATAGATCGATGAAAAGGAGATCGAGAAGAGTTTGATGTTGATCTGTGGAAGATGCACATCGAGATGTGAAAGAACTTGATGTTGAAGTGACTATGGATTTAGGTTTGAGAGTTCTTTTGTTCTTTAGTTACAAATTTAGCAAATGATACGGTAATGATATGATGCGCACATTCCATCCCATTAATATCTGGAAAACGAATCCAGCCACTTGTTTCTAGCTTCACGAACAAACGGAGGAAAAAAATTTGAATATAGCGGGAAATCTTTTCTTAACAAGGAAAAGCAAGTTGCACATTTTTTATCTTCTTTGTGTGAAAAAGTTAACAAAAATTAGAGTCTAAAATCGCGATTATAACTCAAATCAAGTTTCATAAAGTTGAGGAACTACTTTAGTTGAATAAGAATGCATCCACTTCGAATCATTTGTGGGGAATCATTTGCCACTTTGAAATCCTGTATTTAAACTTGTTAATTTTCTAAAGACTAATGCATGCATCAACGGTCATATATAATATATGTATGTAACGCATAACTAAGAATAAAACTTTGTAGAGCTGTAGTCACATAGTCGCAGAGAGCTCCTTATTTTTGCCTCTTATACTAGGCCATTTTGAGGAACATGTTGCCTCTTTAACCTTGTAAGAGTATAAAAGTTTTTCTTCGCTTTCCTACATTCATCCTGTTGTATTTACCTTGTAAAGTAAAAGTGTAAATTGCTGAGGGGACATGTCTCTGAAAGTCAAAGCAAGAAACAAGAATTGTAGCAACTGCCAAGAAATTAAGATCGCTGTTTCTGTTATTCACTGCATAATTGAATGCTTACGCCACGAACCCGTAATATGGTGCATGAAATAGTAATAATTAATTGATCTAATTGACGTACTATATATGTATAGCAAGATCAAGCTAGGTCTGGTACTCTTACACGTACGATCGAGCGGCTTTCACAACTCTTAAGAAAAAGAAAAGACGGAAGGGCTGTGTCAAGTCAATTGTCGACTTAACTAGGGCTTTCAATTTTCAAGCATTTGTCGCAATCCATGTACTGCCAGATCCATCGAGCTAGCTGGGGATACATGAATTTATAAATTCAAAGCATGCATGAAATTAGTCCAGACTACATTGAATTCGATCTCGTACCAATAAGAACAAAGTTTTCTGACTTCACGTGAGAGAAGAACAATTCTACAAATACAAGAGTAAGAGAAGGCTGAATAAGAAAGAGATCTGAGACAACTTTGTTCCATCTTCACTGCATATATAGGAACAGTAGTAGCCATCTAACATGCTACCTTCCTCATCTTTGTTATTAACTTTTTACCTATTGGAGCTATGAAGCTAGCTTCTTGTTGATTATATGCAGCAGTAGAAGATTAACTGTTATATGTTAACACCAATCTCATTTATCTGGATCAGCGCTGATCAATTGGTTTTTTCCTTAAGCAACAGAGGAATAAAATAACATGATTGATTGGTTAATCTAATCTCCGTAACGTACAAATCTGGAGGCCTTCAAGCCAACAAAGTCGTAGAGGTGATTAAAATAAATACATGTTACGTACAGATATATGTGTATGAGGGTATTTGGCCCTTATTCCAATGCATGATGGATGAGTAATAATTTAGTTGAGGGAGATTAATAAAGAGATGGACAAGTGACGAGTGAGAATTGTATTGTCTGTCTGATTGATCATCGATGTATGAGAGTATCTAAGGGGACTGACAAAGCACACAGGCTACACAGTGATACAGGTGCATGCAGATCAAAGAGAAAACAAACCGAAGAAACCAAAGAGAGGAGACAAAGCCGACTTAGCTTTAAGACTGGTGCAGAAATAAATTACGAGAAAACGTACGTACCGATCACAATGCTAGCTAATTAATATATGATTTTCATTCTATATACACAATAAGCAGCATCGTCCCTTTTCTTCTGCTACTGCTTCTTCTTCTTCCTTCTGCATATATAAACATGCCTTTTTCACTGTGTACGATGCTACTTCCCAAAGCATCGCTCATCGCTTAAACACTTTAGCTAGCTAGCTGCAGAATCCAGATACAGACAGACAAACATATAAGCTAGTAGTTTTCTAACTCACTCACTACTTGGAATTCACACACATACACAGACAAAGACACAGCTAGCTAGCTTAGCTAGATAGATATGTGTATGGTCTAATATACATGTTACTGTACGTTCCTCTGTTTTCTCTGTTTCATGCATGCATTGTCTGCTTCCTTTTTCTCCTCTCATGATTCCTTGAAATCAGGAGCTACGCACTGCACCTTTTTTACAGACTCACATTAACACATATGTTACTCTTTAAAAACGCTGCTGGACTCGGTTAACCCAGATACATGGTTTTGTTGGATTAACTCAAAGGACTTATTTACCAATAAAAATAAAAAGATGAATGAGTTTTTATATGGTTGGGTGATAGTAAATGTTAATTACCTGAACTACTACTGGACCCAACATGGCAGCATGTCTAATAATTTACTCATCGATCAATTTGAATTTTACCTAGCTAAGCGTTGGAAAGAGTAGTAGTAGGACAAACTAGCTAGCCAGAATGAGCAGAATGAAATGAAATCAGAGTTATATAAGACTAGCTACCGTGTCAGTAGTAAGTACGTACATTTTATGCCGACACCGGTCCAAATTCCAAATGAATTATGTCTTCTTTTTAACTCTCATTTCGGACTTTTGTGAAGGAATTCCTCTGTCTCTTAACTTTCATTGAGCTCCACTCACCACTATGGTCGTTTCAAATCAAATACCCGGAAAACCCAGATCTGTATTTACCTTATTACCTAGATGGCTAGATGATATTATTGTCCTTCATGGAATTTGCATTATGTAATGCCAACAATATGGTCCCCTGATCTGACAAGAACTATATTTATATATTTGTTCATCTCTAATCTGACAAGAATGTAATTATATTCACATGGATTATCTATTCCAATTTAGATCCCATTTTGGGACCAAAACTATGCTCTAACTAGCATTTATATTCTACTCACAGGACGAATTTCTAGCTAGTAATAATCGACCCCCTGGCCCCAGAAATTAGAGCCTAACCTGTGGATATAAAACCATGTAAATCTACATATACACTAGCTAGAGGTTGAAGGAACCCAGAACCCTAATTACATATATATTAGAGTAGTAATCAGGGAAGTGCCTAATTTTGAGGCGGTGCTGTTATGAACGAGTCTGGCTAGCTAGTAAGAAATGGAAATGGAAAAGGGCTAGCTAGCTAGCTGCAGAAGAGATGACATTGACAATACCTAAGACTCCTTAGACATAGCCATACAATACCAGCAAGTTTAACACAGAAGTGGAGGGACAGCAAGACCAGAAAATTACCTCTGTCGATTAAGTTTTTTCAGGTCATTTTGTAGCTAAGCTACCTACCTCCCTCACAATGCCATGTGATTTCTCGTCCAGTACGGGTTGGTCATTCTTTCGTTGTTGTTATGACTCTGAGGTCATCGTCATCGATCTCGATCGTCTCTGTGTCTATGGAGACTAGTCGTCTCTCCTGTCTCTGACACGATATTTGAATGGGATCTTCATCAAAGTTTCACCCCCTATCTTTTATTTTATTTGTTGGTTCTTTCTTTGGGTATATATGTACCTTGGAAATGAAAATCAAGGAAGAAAGTTAAAAGTATTCTTACACTCTTGCATGCCAAAAGCGAAACGGAAACTTATTTTCTTGGTTTCATACTTAAATATTGGTGATGGTTGGTGAAAATAACACATGTTGCTATTATAATAACTTAACACATGAAGGGACTCTAAAGGCTAGAATGAAAAAGATTTTTCAGAACACAATTACAAGCGTTTTGTGATAGAGCATTTGTGTACAATTCAAATTGTGTTTTCCGGCCAACTACTTTTCTATAATGTCATAATGTATTTTCGTTTTCATTTTCTTTGAGCAACATAATTTAGTTAATAACAGTGTGTCCATGGTTTTCTCCGCAATATAAACTTATGGCACGTTTATTTAATTAGAATGAAAAATAATCATGAATCGGAGACAAGTGGAATGGGAGAAGAAATGAATCACTGAATCAGTATTGATTATGGAGGATTGATTCCTAAACCCATCTCCCCCCTTCGTAATCAAATTCCTGAGTATTCAGGAATCGATTCCTGATAAAGAGATGTGACCTACATCCATTCCGATTCCTTCATGTGTTAGTAAACGTAGGAATATTTTTACCCTATAATCATTACCTCCCATTTTAAGTAAGTAAACGTGCCCTAAAGAAAATGTTTACTTCTTGGATATCCTCTACGTTTTATGCTTGTAATGGACTCATAGTTAAAAACACGGGTTAAAACAAATCAATTAATGGAAGAGCAAGAACAATTGAACATAAATGGCTTTGAAGCCTTGAACATAGTTGCTGTTGCTACCATGGCATGAATCATACATTTCCGGGCATTGTTCAGGGTTTGAAATGGCTTTAGAAGGTAAGCCCAATTAATGGATTTGGGCAAGCTACAAAAGCACATATGGATTTCATTGTGAAGTAGGTCTAATAATGTATTTGTTAGAAATAATTCTAAAAAGTACAAAACCCAAGAAATAATGGGCTTCACCTTTTACGTCAGGCCCAGAAAGTGATGTTTTTCTAACCTTGACAATATCCTTGCCAAACTACAAAAATTGTTACGGTCCGGTCCACTTCGATACTTGTCTATTCCACCGAGCCTCTAAGAGCAACTCCAACAGCTTCCCCATATTTTAGTTTTTCTCTATTTTAGGGAAAAACGAGCCTCTTTTGCTCCAACAGATTCCCTATAATTTTCTCCATTTAGGGAAAGTGAGGAGAGAGAAAACAAAATTCCCTAAATTTACAGCAATCTCTAAAATTTTAAGGAAGAATTTGGAGATTTTAGAGATTGTTGTAAACTAGGGAATCTGTTGGAGTTGAAGAAGAAAAATTGCTTAAAGCTTTGACTTTTGTTTCTTTATAATACAAAAATTATAGAGAAGCTGTTGGAGTTGCTCTAACATGACTTTGACACCTGTCTATTTTCACCAAACCTCTCCCATAAATAAAGTCTAGATCGTTACACCTTAAGTAAGGGTAACAACGAGTCTTGCCATTTGCCAAAACTTCACAGATCATTACGGTTTCATACGAAACCCTAACCAACGGAAACAAAGCCTGTAGGAAGTTGCAGTTGAAGTAATTTAGCCCTAGAAAAAAACATCCCAAACGCCACTTTTTGGGCATAATATGGATGGGTATTTCTGCAATTACAAACCAAATCAAGGCCTTTTTAGCAAGTAAATTGCCTAGCCCTGTTAAGCCGGCGATAGTGAATCAAACACTCACAAATGGCAAACTGTTCACGTCCAAACCTAACCAACCACCCACCCCACTCACATTTAGTCGGACACTCCTCAGCCGTCAGATGCTTCTATCCAATCTCCACCGTCGGATCATCTCCCCTTGGATCCGTATAAAGTAAACCCCCACCACCCCCTTTCCCTCCAAAAGCTCACCATCGGTTGCACTAAAACCCACATCTTTCCCATTTTGCCCCTAACGTAGCCCCGAAATGAGAGAGATCCTTCACATCCAGGGAGGGCAATGCGGGAATCAAATAGGGTCCAAGTTCTGGGAGGTGGTCTGCGACGAGCACGGCATAGACCCGACCGGCCGGTACAACGGCACCACTGATACTCAGTTGGAGAGAGTCAATGTGTATTACAACGAAGCCAGCGGAGGCCGGTACGTGCCCCGGGCGGTGCTGATGGACTTGGAACCGGGTACGATGGACAGCATCCGGGCCGGGCCGTACGGGCAGATTTTCCGACCAGATAACTTCGTCTTCGGGCAGTCCGGCGCCGGCAACAACTGGGCGAAAGGGCATTACACTGAAGGCGCGGAGCTTATTGATACGGTGCTCGATGTTGTTAGGAAAGAGGCAGAGAATTGTGATTGCTTGCAAGGTACGTACGTACAATTTTTGTGATCATATTGCAACTTGAATTTGATTAGTCTTCATGAGATATGTAAAAAATACTACAGTGTTTCGGAGTATTGAAATTCTAGAGTCATGAGTGATTAGATTAGTTACTGCTTCCGGTGTGTCTGTCCAATGAGCTAATCTAACAGTTTTCGGCTGATTTTGGAGTTTCAGTATTTTGGAGTATTGTATAGAACAATACCGATAGATAGGAAGTGATTTACCTATTACAATTTTGAGAACAAGTTTTGTGTTAATTAGTGTGTAAACGATCAGTTAGATCAATGTTTTCTTGTTGTAAATATCACTGCAAAAATTGGATTTTATATGATTAGGGCTTGACGTCACCAAAAAATTTATTTAATTCTTGATGAAACTTGTAAGCTAGCTAGGCGGCAATAAGATTGACCTGGTTTTGCTCTGTGTTCTAGTCAAAAATCCATTGGCTAGTTATAGGCAAAAGGGTTTAAGAATATAAAACAGACGCATCTCATTCTGCAGGATTAGATTTTTGGTTTTGACCAGACGTACGTGAGATAGTACAATGTCTAAGACAAACTCTGTCTTTTCCCTAAACCATCATAGAAAGAGCGTCTTAAATTGGACTTAGTCTTTCAGATGCTAATACTCATTAATAGATGTTGATGTTGATGTTGTAAGGCTAAGCCAGATTGAAAACAATGTGACGAAGACAGCTTGACATTATATTGATATTGAAGCCCTTTGCTTAATGCAGGATTTCAAGTATGTCATTCACTTGGTGGTGGAACTGGGTCTGGAATGGGAACTCTGCTCATTTCAAAGATCCGAGAAGAGTTTCCAGACCGAATGATGCTCACCTTCTCTGTCTTTCCATCTCCGAAGGTATCAGACACCGTTGTGGAGCCTTACAATGCAACACTTTCTGTTCACCAACTTGTTGAGAACGCGGATGAGTGTATGGTCCTTGACAATGAAGCACTCTATGATATCTGCTTGAGGACTCTCAAGCTCACCACGCCAAACTGTAAGTTGAATCCACATTTAAGATTCCACATTGTATGTGATCCATCCAAATTAAGTCTCTTTATTTATGAGTATTGCACCTAATTATTATTTCCTAATGATACGGAAAGTTAAGTAGCCTAATTGGGATCCTCATACAGCAAGCCAAAACCAAATGGTTATTTGGATTAGGATTGCTAGCTAATTCTTATATGCTTAACCTTCATTCCTTTTTTTTTGATACAGTTGGGGATTTGAATCATCTAATCTCGGGAACCATGAGTGGAGTCACTTGTTGTCTACGATTCCCTGGTCAGCTAAATTCAGACCTCCGAAAACTAGCTGTGAACTTAATCCCATTCCCTCGACTTCACTTCTTCATGGTGGGATTTGCACCTCTGACATCTAGAAATTCACAGCAGTACAGCTCCCTAAGTGTCCCGGAACTTACACAACAAATGTGGGATGCCAAGAACATGATGTGTGCAGCTGATCCACGCCACGGCCGTTACCTCACAGCATCAGCCATGTTTAGAGGCAAAATGAGCACAAAAGAAGTCGACGAGCAGATGATGAATGTGCAGAACAAGAACTCCTCCTACTTTGTTGAGTGGATCCCCAACAATGTCAAGTCCAGTGTTTGTGACATCCCGCCTAAAGGTCTCACCATGTCTTCAACTTTCATTGGGAATTCCACCTCCATACAAGAGATGTTCCGAAGAGTAAGCGAACAGTTCACAGCCATGTTTAGGAGGAAGGCCTTCTTGCACTGGTATACGGGAGAAGGAATGGACGAGATGGAATTCACTGAAGCCGAGAGTAACATGAATGATCTCGTTGCTGAATATCAACAGTACCAAGATGCTACGGTTGAAGAAGATGTTGAGTATGAAGAAGAAGAAGTGATTGGCGGTGTTGAAAACTGAAGGCCTCTGTTTAACTAGTTTGCTGTTTCTTTTGATACAAGCAATAATTAACAGATAGTTCATTTTGCATAGTAATATTATCTTTTTCAGCTCTAGTAAATTATGAATTAGCCAAGCTAAACCCATTTCTCCTCTTCTTGACTTAGAGGGTCAACCAAAAAAGGTTTTGTTTTTTGAGAAATCATGTGTAAAAGGTTCACAATATGATCAAAATTGAAGCTTTTGGACCACCGACCCCAATTAACGAGTAAATGAAAATCTCATGTGCCACACGTTTAGTATTCCCTCCTGGATAGAATAGCTGTTTGTCTTCTACCCATTTCCACTGTTCAAATTTTCAATACAGAAACCCCACTCTTTTTGGAAGTCTATAACTAGTCTCTGCAAATCCAACTTCTGCTTCCATGGCCTAAATTCAATTGAGCAAGAAAACTAGAGAGAAAAGGCTTAATAGAGAGAGATTTCTTGGTCCCCAATTTTCATTCTGAAGTGCAAATCTACTTTCAGCTTCTAATTTCGTAGTTTAAGTTTCTAAGAGAGGGGGCTGTGAGCTTTATTAGAGTCTGATCTAGCTTATGCATGGCTTGTTCATCATCAAATATATGGAGGGTGACAACACTTGACTCTGGCTCAAAAATTTCAAGCTACTTTAGCAACCCTGCCTCCATGTTCCTCTTCTTTTCCACTACCATTCCCAACAAACGGCGGCGTCTAATCGCTTGTTCATTAGATCCCATCTCCACTTCATCACTAACATCTCAGAATGCTACTCACAAGAACAGAACAGACAAGAAATCTGTTGAAATTCAAAGAACCAATGATGAGACTTTCTCTGTTTTACACAGTGATGAGCACAAACCATATGAGAAGAAGATCAAGAACAGCAAGAAGGATGAAGCTAAGAATAAGGGGTTGAAATCTGGTTCCAAAAAGCGACGACCTTTGTGGCAAAAGGCTTTTTTTGCATCCAAGAAGATGAGGAGTATTCTGTTGCTCAATGCAATCACAATTGTCTATGGTATGTAACTTTTTCCTTGAGCAATTTAGCTTGTGAATAGGTAGTAAAGGTTGCTTAGATTAGCTCCTTCTAGCATAAACAAAATTTAGTAATACTGATATTGTGGAACAAAAATCGCCTTTTTTTTTAATTGAAGGGTGACAAAAAATGAGGTTATTATATTATATATGCCTTAATGAATTGAGAATCTCTGTTGTCTCACTCTGTTGGTTAAGGATTCTACTTTCATATCGTATTGAAGTAGCAACTTATTAGGTTAACATATCTGAAGTCCCAAAATTCTAAGAGAGATATTGTGAATTTGTGATTGAAACTGCAGCAAGTGACATTCCAGTTATTAAAGAAGTTGAAACTATCATGGACCCAGCAGCCTTCTCAGCGGTGCGGTTTATCATGTCAGCAATTCCATTTCTGCCATTCGTGTTTCGATCACGGGGTGATGTTCAGATCCGAAATGCAGGGATTGAGTTGGGGTTCTGGATCAGTCTAGGCTACCTTCTTGAGGCACTTGGTTTACTTACATCTGATGCTGGCCGTGCATCGTTTATTTCCCTCTTCACAGTAAGCAAGCTCAAACTTAACTTTGAGCTATATTAGAGACGAAGAATACATATATACCATGTCTTGCATTAGGTCTTGATCAATAGCTTTCATGAATCATGGAATGCTGCATAAGAAAGTTATATGTAGCTGGTTAAAAGAAAGTGGTATTACTTCATATGAAATATAAAAACAGTTGTCTTTGAAATCTAGTACATTTTATTGAATCTTGCTAATTAACTCGGAACAGGTTATTGTGGTACCTTTGCTTGATGGCTTGTTTGGATCAATCATACCTGCTAGAACCTGGTTCGGCCTTCTCATGTCTGCTCTTGGGGTTGGTATGCTGGAATGCAGCGGATCACCTCCAAATGTAAGCACTACATGGTTCTGTCCTTGATGCCTTGGCCTTAATTATCTTAGGGGAAAAGCTGTAACAATGTTAGTACTTTCTTTTGAACAGGTTGGAGATCTCTTCAACTTCTTGAGTGCAATATTTTTTGGAATTCACATGCTTCGAACTGAGCATATTTCAAGAAGCACAAAGAAGGAGAACTTCTTAGCAATTCTTGGATATGAGGTAGTCAATGCAACTATGCAAGTCATCCATATTCTCTCTGGACATTTTAGTTATTCAAACCTTGTACTTGAACAATTCCATGGTTTATTTAGGTCAGTGTTGTTGCTGTCTTATCCACAATCTGGGTTTTTATTGGAGGGTGGTTTGATGGTGCCCAAACTTCCAACCAATTAACATGGACGTGGACAGAGATGTGGGATTGGCTTGTTGCATTTCCATGGATACCTGCACTTTATACTGGTGCATTTTCAACTGGGATATGCTTATGGATTGAGGTACAGACTGAATCTTTAGCACTAGTCTGATAGTTCTTAAAGCCACTGAACTGGTTTTGCATGAAATGTAGTTCAATGTATCATTAAGTATGAGAAGAGTCCTGATATAAGTTGTTTATGACTACAGATTGCAGCGATGCGCGATGTTTCAGCAACAGAAACAGCCATAATTTATGGGCTGGAGCCACTGTGGGGAGCTGGATTTGCATGGTTTCTTCTTGGTGAAAGATGGGGAGCACTTGGATGGATCGGTGCAGCTCTTGTGCTTGGTAAGCCTGTTTCACCATCTTGCTTTTTAGTTTTGTAAGAACCTTGACGCAATGACATAAATTTATTGAAAATAAAGAAGAACATCAGGAAGTGTACAGAATCTCCAGAACTTACTCGGCTGCATTTTATTTTAGGTGGAAGCCTAGTGGTGCAGATATTTGGGTCCTCCACTTCTAAAGAATTTATAGTTTCTGAAGAGAGCAAGGAGAAAGGTGATCTCCTAAGGGTTCCAGTTGACCAAAAATTACAAAATGGTCTCTCTACTTCTCCATTAGTTGTCAGGTCCAAAAAGGATCTAACAGATTTTCTATAGTGATGCTCATAATGCTTGTTTTCGAGTTAATTTTCTCCACTTGTACGTGTACATATATACCTTGACAGTAGATAAAAGCTGAGAATGATTTCGTCAGCAAAAGCTGTGTCTTGAAAATAGACAGAAAATTGCAAATTTTCCCGAGCAAGGAAGATGATTAACACCGAGCAAATAGTGACTTTGATGCAGTAACGCAGAGATTCAGACACAAATGAGCAAAGACAAACCCGAATTCCATTATTATAAGATGGCAAAAGTTCAAACACTAATAGGACAGGCAAACATAGAATAAGATAAGACAGTCTAAACCACAACACACCAACAACTGAATACAATGTTTATCTGAAATACATATCTAACTCGGGTACAATATTGGATTTGCATATGCAAAACTTGAGGTGTCATAATCATTTCTTCTTGGCAATGAAGAGGCCCCACTTCTGCTCTCCTGAGTTGGTCCTGACCAGCTTTGCCTTCCATCCACCAACTATGTCATTGTAGTCCTCCTGAATATATTTCAATCGCAAAGAATCAGAAATTCATGAATGCATAGAGCAACTGTAATAACATATCAAATGCACAGAGAAAATGAGGAAGAAACTCACTTCAGAAAAGTCCTCAATGAATGCATCCTTGTCCTTCTCAACGGCATTCAATTCCCGCTGCAGAACTTTTATGAACTACATGTGCCACAAAACAATTTGGTATTCAGTTCACCAAGCTCATAATCATATATATAAACAAAAACAAAGAAATATTGTTGCATCGTGCAGACCTGATCAGTACGATCCTCAGCAATGACATCATCAAAACCAGCATCCGTAAGCATCTGAGATTAGTATAACCATATAAGGATCATTCTCTGTCAAGAAAATATGAATAGTAGAAACTGTAAAAGGTGCGTTGAGCAAAAATAATCAGGGCCTTACCTGACCATATGCTTTTACATCATGGAGGTCATATCCTCTTTGCTTTATGTACTCGGCAAAATCTGCAGAAGGAGTTCCAGCACTCCTACAGTAGTCAGTGATGAGAACTTTACCTCCTGGCTTCAACCACTTGTAAAAGGATCGGAATAATGCAGGCTTGTCCTGCAATTGTTTGAATATATATAAGTCTACTACTTAAGTTTTGACAAAGTAGGATAATGATAAGTTTTTGTTCAGTCAGTTTGAAGACAGGTATAGTGACAATATATTCTCCTTCATTGCAAAGGTCTCAGGAAAGGATGGGGTCTTACTTGAATGTGTAAAATGGTATCGCGGCTGTATATCACATCAAAGGTGTTGTCTGGATATGTTTTTGTGGTGCAATCCACAACTTCAAACTCAACAGCACATTTCAGTCCAATGGATTGTTCAAGGGCAAAGGAAATCATGTTTACAGAGAGGTCAATGCCAACAACCTCAACATCAAAGGTACTGGCCATGTAAAAGTCACCTCCCCCAATTCCACAGCCAACATCTAAAACTTTCTGGCCAGGCTCAAGTTCCAACTTTGCCACAAATTCCTTAGTTGTCTCTGCTCAAAGAGATAGGTCCACTCAGAAATAGAAGGATAATATCCACATGTTATGCCACTAATCCAGAAAACAATAGTTCATATATACTGCTACAGTACCTTCTTAATAACTCAACTTATGGACGATCAAATGAAATCCCTCTCAAAAGAATCAGTTAAAAATAAAAAATTTATCTTTTCAATATATATGAAGTTGTGCAAAATTTATGCTTTTGGTTCTATGTTTTGTTTCTATATCAGATGTGTTGGAGCAGATAAGACAACTAGTCATTACCAATGCCTCCTGTGCTCACAAATCCCCGTCCAAAGACACGCTCATATCTTAATATGCCATTACTCTTATACTGGACATTATCTAAGAACTGCTGGAACTTTCTATCATTCTGTGAAGCAACCTTCTGCCATATCCAGCAAATCTGTAATAAATGAAGCATCTTGTTAGTCAGCCTCTATCATTAGCATGAAAGGAGCATTTACAAGTTTAACTTTTGCTAATTCCATATACCTGATTTTGATTCTTTTTGTTCCGAACATAAGCTCCAATACATTTGCAGCTAACAAGAGAGAGTTCAAAGTTATTCCCAGATTCATCACACATATGGCATTCTTTAAACACCTGCAGAAGGCCAGCACAGTGGGAAGTTTCAGTCAAGAGGAATAGTAGACAAGTTTGATATTGTATTTAAAACATAATTTAATACATGTAAAATTTTTTGATTAAAATGCAGGAGGATGAAGATCCAAACAATTAAACATGCATGACCAAATTAACTCATGTCTTATTCAGACAATAACAATCTCTCTGCATATTTTTCCCTCAACAAAATGGGAAAATTTTGAAGAAAGTAAAGAGGACAAACTCTGCTGTAAAATCGGGGCTCTCGGTAATGGGTTGGGTTGTATTTCCGCTTAGAGTCTCCGGATTGGTGGAAACAAGATTCTCGGAAGAAAATATATCCACCAACCTTCAACCATTTCATCATCCTTTCTGCCAAATTCTCCACCTGAAACATGTAAAGAAATTTCAATTAGATTAACAGAAAGGATGGTGATCAGATAAATTGTCTGATAATCTTATCATGAACAAGAGATGGAACAGACATATATAGAACATAACACTAAAGTCCCCAAGTCTAAGAGCAGCAAAAGGAAATGGCAGTACACTTCCATAGTGTGTCCTCAGTTTACCATGGCAGCAAACAAGAAAGAACAAAAACAAGGAGCAGAGCTCTAACTTGAAAATTAAGGAATGGGAGAAACAGGTGCCTAGAAAAATTACCTCCTTATCAGATAGATACATAAGAAGCCAGTTTGAGAATATCAAATCCACTGATTCTTCAGATATCTTCAGGCCGGGGGATGTCACATCAGCACACATGAACTTGACGTTCTTATGGTGTCCATTGATGCTTTCATTCTAAAAACAGTATATCAAAACTTAAACTAGTGTGATAAAGAAATAAGAGTCTCAACATCAGTGTGTGAAAAGAAAACAGGTACCTTCTTTATCACATTGTCAATGAAGTCCATTGCAATAAGCTGACCAGCCTTTTGTGCTAATTCGCCGGTGAAACGACCAATCCCAGCTCCCAGTTCCAAAACCGATTTACCCTCATACGGTGGGAGCATGGAAAGCACCTGATATGAACAAGTTAAATCAACTCCTGATTATGAAAAAATCATATCAAATAGTACAAAACCGAAACGCTAAGATAATGCTTATAATCAACTTTGCAAACAGAACAATTAAGAGGATCATCCCAAAAATAGTAATAAAATGTCATCATCACAAAGCCAATAGCTGTTCATTTCATTACGGAGTTCCACTCATTTCATGCATCCTTGTCGTTTAGTTACTTACACAGTCGAGATTTGCAAAGCTATTTGCAGCTTCTCGGTTACAAGTATGGGATTGGTTCATAGGAGGAAAATGATTCAATTCTCGTCTAATCAGTCACTTAAAACAATTAACATCTCTTCGTCAATGCATGCATTTGATTTGGTCCTCGAATCCAATTCGGTTCAATTTTAACTTCCATTCAGCTTCAGTTCCATTTTATCGTTTTATTACGTGTTGTTCAGATTCAAATACAAATGCAAAGATACACAAATATAAATCTACCTCAGGTCGCTCTTCTTTGTCAAGATCGGAGGCTTTGGAATCCAGCATCATTGACTCGACCGTCAAATCGGTCGAGTTCTCCTCCCAATAACTCTTCTGTATCTCACGCTCTTGTCCTCCTGAATCACAACCACAATTCCTCATGATCCTACTCACGCTCATACAAATACAAATTAATCTCAGAACTAAACATGAAATTTCCCCTCACCATTTCCATTTCCGTTAGCGGAAGCCATTGCAGACCGGAGAATTCCGATCGAGAGTGCCGGAGCTAAAGAATTGTCAGAGAATTGAAACGGAATGGAAGGCTTAAGAACCCTCAACGGCAATGCGAGATCTGGAAAAGCTCCTTGATCTGCGGTTTTCTGCTCTCCCTCTCTGCTGCATTAGCCTCACTTTCTTCTCTTCTCCGATTTCTCTGTGAGTTTCAGTGACTCCATCAGACCAGTCTTTTTATAGGTGAATTTGCCTCGGGGGCATTTTCGTATATTTTTGGAAATTCAAGGTTCGAGTGGGGAATTCGGCTTTGCTGTCCAATATAGACCGTTGATTGGGTGGGGATGAGGTTAGGGCCCACAACAATTACTGGAAGGTTTCTAAAAAAAACAAAACAACAATAACAATTAGTGAAGGCGCGAAAAAGGGAAGCTTCGAAGGGGACGAATCTAATCTGGCTCCTTCGCGTTATTAAAGAAATAAAGAATCAGGATTAATTTTGTTTTAGCATCACTTGGGCGAGTGGTCGGCTGCCACGTGGAATTAGATGCATATTTGGGTGTTGGGATTTTAAATTGTGATCTGAATCAGCTCGGGGTCCCCCCCGTGGAATCAACAACCAAATTCGATGTTGGCAATTATTTTGTGGAAATTATTCTATGCACCGACGGTGCAAGTGACCCAACTCTTATAAAATAATCTCAAATTCTCAACCATTGATATTTATTATCAACTTTATTTTCAATAAACAAAAAGTGTATTTAATGCAATCTAACCATTCATTTATGTTGGTGCAAGTGCACGGCGGTGCTCTGAATAATCTCTCATTATTTTGCCCTCTTGCGACGACAAGTGATACTTGACTACCTGTGAATGTGGCCTACGCAAAGTTAGTTGGATAAATTTTTTCTTTTTTTTTTTACCAAAAATGAAAAGTTGTCGATTAAATTAGATTCATTAACTTTGTTCCATTTTTAGTTTTAGGAAAAGTTGCTTTTATTAATTCATGAAGCCTCTTATGTTTCTAGTTGTAGTATCAAGTGAATGAGGTTTCTTACTCTTATCGATCCAATATCCTTGTTTTGATTCATTCTGAATCCGTTGTCGACTTGTGATATCGAGTCAATGAGCTACATGAAAAATATAAAAAAATATTTATTAATTACTACATGAAAAAAAGAGAAATAAGATAATAATGAATTATTTTATTCCTCTAAGTCACTTATGTTTTTTCAAATATAAACAAGTTAAATTGTGGTAAACGGAACAATGTCATTTATAAAATTTAAAGAATACTATATAAGGCTTTTTAAAAAAAAAAAAAAAAAAGATGAACACAAAAAAAAAAAATTATTGAATGGAGATATTTTTTTTTTTTTTTGAACCAATAATCATTCATCTCAAGCCAGAATGGCACGGATACATACATTCCCTTGCCAACTCTAGGGCAAGTTTAGGACGTGGTATGCTAGCACCACCCATTAGACAACCAATGCTCACTTATTCAGTGAGCCTATGAACTATGAACATACATAGCAAATAGGCACAAAATAAAACAAAAGTGCAAAGGTCCCTAAAAAAATAGGGTATAACTTAGAAAGAAAAAATCTATCTAATTTTGGAGGCCAAACAGACCCAATTAGGAGCCCTAGGATCAATACTTAGCCCAAAAGACAAAGTGAAGACCCAGGCCAATAACCAGCAGCCCTAAAGGACATCCTGCCAGGCCCAACAGCGAAGCCCAGCCTATCTTCTCTCCACAGCCCCAAGCCTTCAAGCTCCACGCACGTCTGCAGATTGCCGCCGTGACCCCGCCTCGCCGCCACCGCCTCCGAGCTCGCGCCCAACCCAGAAGAGAGGGACGAACCGCACCACATATTGAAACTCAACCCCAATATGGTATGGGTCGCACACTCACCGCCGGTTGGAGCAAAACCCAGCCGCCGCCGTCGTAAGGGATGAAACGAAAACCAGTCGTCGCCGTCGATCTGAACCGGTATGCACGAACCACCAGCCCCAAGCTGTTTCAATCCAAATAAGCCCAGCTACCTGTCAAAACCATAAGCAAAGATCCCAGAGGGCTACACCATGTGTCGCCCGTCCGGCAGCATCACCACAACATCAAGGCGACGTCGGAGAGCCACCGGACGAGGGCTAGAGCTGCCGATGCCGCCGCAAGCTTAGTGTTCTCGAGAGAGAGAGTTTTAGGGTTTGTTTTATTGAATGGAGATATGATGGCGATTCAATGTGAATTAAGTGCTCATATATAGCCAACTTCAGTGGGAACCTTATTTCATTTCACAGTCTCTTTATATAGGGATAAAATTACAACAGACGGATAGACTTTGAGAATGCGTTTTAGGGTTTGAGTTTTACGGAGGTTAGGCGGCTGCTTGTCCGGCAGCCCTACCGCGTTGGCATCGGCATCTTGCCGTGTTGGCGTAAGGTAGGCGTAACCGGATAGGCGTTGTTTCATCTATTTGGTCTGGTTAATCTTTGGTCGTGGGTGCTGCACGGTTTTTGGTTTTCTTCTCATATGGCGGCGACGGTGCACTGCGTGAATTCCTGGTGGTCTTTGAAGGACTGGTGGCTAGTGGCCAGATCATGGTTTCACGCCATAGATCGAATGGTGCTGGCAACTGTCCGACAACGATTTGTTGGGAGATGGTGCCGGTGGTGGAATCTGGTAACTGGTATGCTGGGGTTCGGTGACTCGATCGTCTTTTGGTTGACGTGGATTATGATTGTGTTTGGGTACTTTGGGAACTTGGGATACAACGAGGGGGTTGGTTGTCTGGTGTGTTCTTGGATTCATGGAGCTTTGGTAGGTGGGCTTAATTGTTGGAAGAAACCATGTTCTGGGGACATGCAATTGGGTGGGTTTATGTGGGTGGTAGTTGGCGTTGGTCAGGGGTTTCTCGATGGTGTGCTCCTTAGGTGGTTACATCAACAGCAAAGATGGTTGGGTTATCCTAGGTCACAATTCTTGTATACTGGGATCCATGTTTTTGGCATCATGGTTCCTTTTTTCATTGCAGTTTTCACCAGAATGCTAGAGTCGACATTGGTGGAGAGGATTGCAGATCATGACAAAGTAATGTTTTATTTTATTAGGTCTTTCGCTTTTGGTTTTTGGCTAGGTATAATAAGTCCCTACTCATTTGAGCTAGGGTATTGGTGTCTTGGTCTTGTCGTTGTACCATTATTATGGTGTTGTTCCCGGAAACTATGTGATCTAATTTCGGTGCCTTTTGGTTGTCAACATGATGGTGCATTGTCCTTGCACGTGGTCTAGCTGTTTTTGGACACGGTGTGGAAGAGGGTAAAGCGGTTCGTCTTAATGTTGGTGGCAAGATTGTATCATTACACTCGGGATTGGTTTACTTTCATTGTAACCCGAGGTTATGGGCGTAAAGGTTGGTTAGGGGTTGGACCTATTTGGTTCATGGATGTCATTCATAGTGACGGACTCGTAACTATTAATGTTTGTAGGAATGTCTGTCGTGGTGTTGAGATCACAACCGGTCATTACATTGCTTTGTAATCTGGTAGTTTATTAATGGAAATTTCTTTCTTTAAAAAAAAAAAGGATAGAATTACAACAAAAACATTAATTACAGTAATGATACTAAATGCTGATTGAGCTGTGATTTGTAATTCCTTAATTCCCTATTTGTCAGTCACTTTGACGAAGGCACATAATGTATTTTCCTTTAACAATTCCTTTATTATATAGATAGGTTCAGCAAGAAGTTTTAAAATTAGTTTGTATTTTTTTTTTTTCATTTTTTTTTTTGTTGCACATCAAAACAAGTGAAAAGGAAGATCGTGCAAATTGCACAAATTTTATTGCAAAAAAATCATATACAGATCCAAGATGCAGTTTATTTTAATATCCCATGATCCTGGCAGAACACTTATTTTAATTTCACACCACTTAACACCAAAAAAAAAGAAAAAAAAGTGCTATCCTAATTTGATTCATACAATGCATGTTCCATACTTCCACCTTGCTAGTTAGGTGAGTCGACTAGTTATCGAGGCGTACGTGTCGTCTGTTCTCTGATCCTACGTGCACATGCTTAGGTACCGTAAAGACATATATAACCTTAGTGGACTCGTTAATTTACGAAGGTCATAACTGACTTATCTAATCAGCTCATTTAGTAAGGTCACGTGTCCTGAGTTTTACAGTATCGGCCGCCGCGTGTTTGATTAATAATTGATAGGTAACGCAAAAGACATATATAACCTTCGAGGACTTGTTAATTTACGAAGGTCATAACTGACTTTATTCTATCAGAATCACGGGGATCATAGGCCTGCTTATCCTATCTTTTTGCGAAAACACGAAAAATGATGCCATTTGTCCGTATATGTACGGTGACGATTCCCTGCACGTGTAGGTAGGTCCTTTGGATCTGAGATATTTGTTTGCGTTGTCACCTGGCCTTTCCCAACCTTAATGGTCACCGGAAGTTTCACTCTATTCAGGTGCTTGGACCAGCCCAAGCCCAATGCCTTAAAGATTCATTGAAGACCAGCTCGCTCAATCTACAAGTCTCAACGAAAGTCTATCTATTCCCAATTTCCCATTATGAGCCCAAATGGAATCATTGAGTCCAGAATGTTAATGTTAGCTCATTTGTGACGGTCCATTTAGGAGGTCAAACGCCCACCCTGAGAAATGTCAGTCAGTCGTGATTAACGAATACTTGTTTTCTATCGGAATTAATCATATTCAAATTCACTCTATAGACGACACGTTTACTTATTACCTAGAATGTGAATGGAAATGAAGGGAATAATTTCAGTGTATGAGATTTCATGCGTTATTAACATATATAGGTATGAAAATAATTCCACTATATGAGATTTCTGCATTTACTAACATATATAGGTATTAGAATGGGTGTAGGTCCCACCTCATTATCAGGAAACGATTTCTGAATAATCCTTTGTTTGATAACCAAGGAGGGTTATGGGTTTAAGAATGATTCACATACCGATTATTTTATTCTCCCATTCCAGTTGTCTCCGATTTATAACTTCTTTAATTCTAGTTGTCTTCGACTTATAATTTTTTTCATTCCAAGTAAGTAAACATACCAAAAATTTATTTGTTCAAATCAAAAGTTGCTTACTCATCCAATTATAGCAAATGATAGACAGTCTTGATGGCAATTTAAATTCTAATGACGAACCCTCCATCAATTAATTTAAGGGTTAATGCTCATACACCCCAAATCTATGAGAATACTTCTCATACACCCCCAATGTCTTATTCTTCTTCCTCCTTACACAACCTTGTCTCCCTTTTCTTACTACCTACCCATCTTGTCAGATTTCCTACCAGTACCCTTCTTTGTTGTCCTTTTCAATTTGTTGTCTTTTTCAATTTGTTGTCTTTGCTGTCTCCTTCTTTGTTTACTTAACAAAAGTTTTGTTGAAACGTGGTGGGCCCATCAGAGTTTTATTTGTTTAAATATATATGCAGATGTTACAATCATCCTCTATTTCAAATGTAAACAGTACGCTTTACTATTCAGAATTTTGATAGTTGACAGACTTGAGTTAAATGTTTTTTTTTTTTTAGAAGAAAAAGAATCCATTAATAACCAAAAAAATTACAAAGCATTGGAATAACCGGTTGTGGTATCAACACCACGACACATATTCCTACCAAGATCCATAGTTATGGGTCCGTCACTAATAGTAACATCCATGAACCGAAAAGGTCCAACCCCTAACCAAATTTTCCGCCTAACACCCCAGGCTACAAAGATCGATAACCAATCCCGAGTGTCACGATACGACCTCGTCACCAACATTCAGACGAACCACTCCACCCTCTTCCACACCGTGTCCATAAACCGCCAGACCACGTGCAAGGGAAATCCACCTTTCCGTTGATAACCAAACAGCATCGAAATTGTAACATATTGTTCCCAGGAGTAACACCATATAGATGGCTCCACAACACGACCAAAACCTCCAAACCCTAGCTCAAATGAGTAGGGACATTTTATTTGACCTAACCAAAAACCTGAAACTAAAACCCTAATAAAAAACTGAAAGAAACTACCATGATTGACCAACCCTTCACGCACCAGACCAAAGCTATGACAAACAACATCCCTCTCTCCAATTTGCCCGCCGGCAGACCACCGCCACAAATCTTGCCCTTCGAGCTCACCACCCCAGAGATACCCAATCAATACCGCAAGCCACACGGATCCACCTGCCTGTCGTCGGCCGGAACCAGATCTGGAAACAAATCCACTCCAATCCAAACCACCGAGAAACACGAAGGGAATCGCCGTGCCCTTCCACCTCGGAACGAAATCGCTCTACCCATCTGTGTCCATCCGCCCGGGAGCTCGAACCCACCGCTGCAAACATCGCCGAGCGACCAACCTCCGAACAGAGATCAGCGCCATACGATCCATGGCATGCCGCCGCCACGATCTGGCCTCTGACCCCTTGTTCCAAGCCTGTGCCGCCGCCGAATTCCCCCTCCCCGCCTGCGCCTCTGCCTGAGAGTAGAGAAGAAGCATGCAAAGCCCCGACCAACGCAAAGAAGACAAAATCGAAGGTCCCGAGACCCCCATCTCCCGTCCGGCAACACCTGCCAGTCGTCGTTGAGGCGGTAAGCCACGATCGACGAGGAGGCGCCGCCGGACGAGCCTCAACCGCTCCTTCACTCTTTCCAAACCCTAGTTTTCTCTCCTGTTTTCTCGGTGCAATATAACACGATCCATGAGTTAAATGTTATTTGTCACAATACTACAAAAGAATTGAAGAAAGAAAGAGAAAAGTTGAGAAAATTGAAAGACTATAGAAACAGTCTTAAAAGAGAAACTCCTAATTAATCTCATCTTTAGTATCCAAACTAGGATCTATAAAGTTGAGCAGGATATTGAAAATCTCTTATATACTCTCAAAGAGGAACAAAAACCTCTTGATTATTTGAGCATTGGTTAGATCCGCAAATCACTGGTATCAGAGCTTGTAAAGGCTCAGTAGGGGAATCCCCAATGGGGACAATGTCTGATTTGATAATAGAGAGACTGAATTCTCTATTAAAATATTCTGATGAAAAATATCAGAACCTGCAGAAAGAAAAATATCTAGATATCAAGATCATCTAGAAAAAATACCTGTTATAATCCACCAATTAGAAAATTTGGAAAACAAACTGGATTATATCAAGGAACTTCCAAAAACGGAAGAAGAAAAGCTAACAAGTGTTAGTAGAAAAATCAATGAACAGCAAAAAACGCTGGATTCTATGAAAACTATACTGAAGGACAAGAAAGTGCCTACAGTAAAAACAAAGAAGGCTAATGGATTCAAACCATTAGAAAGACCGAAAAAGAATCCTGTTCCAAACATGATTTTTCTGGATCCCTCAACTAGTTCTACTAGTATTCGGTATGAAAACCCAAAAGAAACTCGAGATGTCAATATGATGAGCATCTTTGGGAAAAAGAAAGGAGTACAACTCCTAAATGCTGAAGAGTTCGAATACAACGAAATCGAGCATGAGGTAAAAAACGCCTCAATTCCAAAGCTAGATTTCAAACAAATCTACAAAAGGGGAACATTTGACCTGATGGATAGCCATCATTTCAAATTACTGGAATTTACAACCCCCTCCACAACACGAGAAACAGATCTACTACTGATCACTCCTGAAGAAGTTGCCAGAGCAAGAACAAAAAAGTATTAATTTATGCACATTGGAGCAGTCCAAGGCGGCATAAAATTACTTGCTCGAGAAGGAATAAACTGTTCAGTTCTATGTGTCTTGCAAGACAATAGACTAACAGATTTTCAAGCTAGTCTGTTGGGAACCCTTGAAGCATCTTTATGCAATCAAGTGGCATATTTCAACTGCTTCCCAAATTTCTCCACCAGCTTGAAAGATGCAGCTCACTGTCTAAGACTGAGAGTCAAGACAGATGACATATCTATGAAAAATGATATGCAAGAACTCGCAATAGTATACAGAATATACTACAAACTTATGAGTACCACAGTAGAGCCAAAAACAAGGATATCAAATATCCTTGGTCTTACTACTGGATTCCTCACCAGTCAGAAGAACCATTCACAACAGATTCATAAGGTTACTTGGAATGAAGTAACTTTTCCTATTGAATGGAAACTTTCAGGTCCGAAGCTACCAGCAGAAAGTGCAAAAGCTAAAATTTATGAAAGTAGAAAGACTGGAGAAATCAGTCTAAATTTTGACAATCACAGAAAAAGTTATGTCTGTCCTGAGAATATCAGGATGAACAAAAATCTTCTCAGAAGAAGCTACAGCACTAGAGAGGCTAGTGTTAGTGGTACAAAAAACTCTGAAGACCCATCAGAGTCTATCACTGAAGAATAATTGGAAGCTGATCTAAACAGACCAGTAAATATGCTTAGAGCACAAAACCTCTATGATCTCTATGAAGAAGCAGATTCCTGCGAAAATCCTGAGCGATTAGAAAAACTAATCGAAGAGATGAAAAATTTCAATCCAGGAAAGGAAAGAAAACTCCTTCCCTATCAAGATATTGAAATGGAAGGAGAGAGCTCCAAAACTTTCATCATTAGAGAAAATGGAAAACTAAAACTCCCTGTACAGAAAGCCCTTACGGGTAGAAATGGAGAAAGAAATTCTCAAAGATTTGTCCCAGAGGACAAGATACCCAGAGTACCAATTTCCAATTATGGTATCTGGCTAGGTCTAGACAAAGCTCTAGACAAGAGAAAAACTCTTGACCAATGGGTAGACAGCCTGATGATGGCCTCTGCTCTAACCCTTGGAAAATTTGAAGCTCCAGATCTTCAGATGTACTTTGAAACTACTCTCACCGGAGTAGCAAAAAAGTATTATTTCTCTTTCAAGAAGACGGCCAGAGGCAAAGAATGGCTGGAAGAAATCAAAATTTCGAAATCTCCGTATGATTTTGCAGTACCCCTGTACGATCAGTTTTGTGGAGATCTCTCAAATCTGAGTGAAAAGGCTAAAGAAACGGCCAAATCAAATATCTATGCTCTCAAAATCTGTGACATGAGATATTTTGAAGAATACTTGAATGAATTTCAAGAATATTACTGTACGATTGGTGAACTAGAGAATACTGATCTAGTCAACCTGTTGCACATGAAACTCCCTGAACCATGGAGAACAGCTGTGAGAGAAAGCATAGCTGAAAAACCAATTGAAAGATTTTCAGTTGGAGGAATTGCAGACAGAATCAGTCAATTACTAAAAGAACAGTATAAAGCCAATCTTAGAGTATAGATGGCTAAGAAACAACTCAAAGGAGTTTGAAATTTCTGTTACGGAATACTGGATATGCCGACCAACTGGGGATGTCATGAATCCAAATTCCACAGAAAAAAGAAAGAAAAATATTACTCTAAAAAATTCAAAAGGAGTAATCAGAAAAAAGATTGGAAATTCAAGAAAAGTTCTAATTACAAGAAAAAACAGGATAAAGATCCTAAGAAGAAATTCTTCAAGAAAAAGAAGAATACTCATCAGCATAAACAACCAAGCAAGAAAGCTTGCAGATGTTGGTTATGTAAAGTTGAAGGGCACTATGCCAATGAATGCCCGGAAAAGGGTAAAAGATCTACTAAGGCTCTTTTTGAAGAATATGAGCATATAGTAGAATCAGCAAATATGAAAGGCTACGAAATAGCCTATTCTGATGATGAAGAAGACGAAATGTCAGTTTACTCTGCCTGGTCTGAAGAAGAAGAATCATCTGAGTCTGAAACAGATTCTGAAGCAGAATACTTCGAATCTAGACAGATGAATGTTTTGAAAATCAAAAACTGGGAAGAAAGTAAGACATAATCTTTAATGTCTTCTTATCAGGTGAACCCTGGTACATTCGTTTGTGACTATTGCCTATGTCACGAAAAAGATGGTCTCCCTATGTTTTGTGAAGAGTCAAAAAAGACTTATCACAAAGAATGCTTCATAGCTGAAGCAAGAAGAAAAACCAAGAATGGCATTGTCAGCCAATTGGTGAACAAGAATATGAAGAATATTCCTCTAAGCAAAAAGAGAAAGAAGTAGAAACTTTGTTCCAAGAAATCATGGAACATCTTCCTCAAACTTAAAGGAAGAAACATTGATGAAGAAAAAATTGATGAAAATATTGAACTGGTTGAACCACCAGAAATTGTTCCAGAAGAATGTAAACCATTCATTCCAAAGGAACATGCTCAGGAAAATGAGCTTCAACAATCGATAGTCGTCTCTACTAGTAGATACAGCAACTACATAGAGATTGGACTAAAATTCCCTGATCACAAAAAATATCATCTACATGCCTTTGTAGATAATGGATCAGGATTTACTGTTGCAAAAAGATTTGCAATTCCAGAAGAACTCTGGAAAGAAGATAAAAAAAGAACAGCTACTGGTGTTACATTTGACGGAAGTCATCTCATCATGAATAAAGTAGCGAAAAATTTTCATATCACCATTGGTGGAGGAACATTTATCATCCACAATGTCTGGCAATCTGAAGGCCAAGGCTCAGATTTCTTGTTGGGAAATGATTTTATTCTCCAACAGTGATTTATTCAGGATGAAGAAGCAATAGGCTTCAGAAAAGGAGAAATGGTGTTCTGGGCAGACAGACTAACTCAAGCCAAAAGTGTAGTAGGACCAAACTTTACTATACAATATCAGAGATCGCAACAGAATAGTGGTGATCTTACCCCCTACAAAACCCAAATTTGAACCCATACTCCACCTCAAACAACAAGAAGAATTACTTGTTGAAGAATCTTCTGAAGAAGAAGAAGAAGAAACTAGTGAAGAAGAAGAAGCTAGTTTCATCCATGAGCATAACCTCAAGCACTTTCATAATAAGCTTGAGTCTCAGAAAATTCCCACTCTTGAAAAAATAAAGAAACTACTCGAACAGAATATCGATGTAGATCCTCAGAAGTTTTGGGAAAAAGACCCAGTGGTCTGTGAATTGAGATTGCATGACATGAATGCTATCTGTCATGTCAAAGCCATTCCTCAGTACAAAGAGGAAGATAAAAAAGAATTCAGAAAAGATATTGAAGATCTCCTGAACAAGATATTAATTCAACCTTCCACTAGCCCTTATCATGCTCTAGCATTCTACGTGAGAAATCATGCAGAAAATCTAAGAGGAAAAGCTAGAATGGTGATTGACTACAAAGATGTCAACAAGAAGACTGTCAAAGACGGTTATCAAATTGCTCAAGTAAGAGTATTGATCAACCAGCTCAGAGGAGCTAATGCAAAGTCGGGTTTTTGGCAAGTCAAGATACATCCTGAGAGTGTACCTCTCACTGCATTTGGAACACTACAAGGACATTACGAATGGTTAGTAATGCCTTTTGCTCTAAAACAAGCTCTCTCAATCTTCCAGAGAAAGATGGACAACATCTTCAAACATATCGCGGAGTTCTGCGTCGTCTACATTGATGACATCCTTGTCTTCTCCAAAAACAGAGAAGAACACATGAAACACCTCCACGAGGTTGTAAAGCTGATAGTTCAACATGGAATTATCCTAGGAGAAAAGAAAATCTTCTTTATCCTTGATGAAGTTGATTTCCTAGGAATAAATATAAAAAATGGAGCGATAAAACTTCAACCTCATATCCTTGAGAAGATCTGGAAATTCCCAGATAGAATTCCTGATGCTAAGAGTCTAGAGAGATTCCTTGGTGTCATAAATTATGGGAGAGATTTCATTCCCAAAATCTCAGGGTTAACAACAATGTTATCTCTTAAGACAAGTTCCAAAAGGAAATGGAACTTCACAGAAGATGATGAAAAAATTGTGAAGCAGATAAAAAATCTCTGCAAAAACCTCCCTCCTCTACAAAAACCAGAGGAAAATGATGAAATTATCCTCCAAACAGATGCGAGTGATAATTATTGGTCCGGTGTTGTTCTGGCAAAAACGCCTGGAACTAACATTGAAAAGATCTGTAAATTATGTAGCAGCAAGTTCAGCCCTGCAGAACTGAATTATCCCATAGGGGAAAAAGAAATTTTGGCTGTTAAGAAAACAATTTTAAATTCTCCAGCTTTTCTTGGAAAACCCTTTACTGTTCGCACCGATTGTGCTAGAGTAAAGAATTTCAAAAATTTCAAACTTGATAAAGCTGCTGATAGAGGAAGATTAGCAAACTGGCAATTATTTCTTAACCAATATGATTATGTTGTTGAATTAATTGCAGGAAACAAGAATTATCTTCCAGACGCCTTGACCAGAGAACTGGCAATGTTCAGCCGAAAAGACGACGACGAATGTCGCAATCCCAGAAGCAGAAGAACTGGGAAAGAACATGAAACTGCTGAGGATCCAAAAGAAAAAATCATCAAAACATTCCTGCTGGGCCCAAAAGGACTAGCCACAACTGATCAATCCCAGGGTAAAGGATTGGCTAGCCCGTCTCAAACGGCGGACGGTAAAGGCTCATCAAGACCGTTGACGGCTGTTGCTTTGCCAAAAAGCAAACCTACTCCAACTGGAGTAATAAATGTTTTTAATTATGAACTTCAAACATTTGATGCTCCTGTATTCAGAATTGGCAGGAGACTAGCTTACCACCAGAAAGCAATTTTGGATAATCTCCTATTTGCTTTTCAGGAAAGAAGCAGTGGTCTAATGTTCCCAGCTCTCTTTGCACTTGCTGAAGTACTCTATGAAAATGCCAGACCACAGTTTGAAGAACTTCATACACAGCAGAGTGCTGTTAGAAAAGAAAAAATTCACTTCCTAGAAGATCCAGAAAGTGCTAGGGTCCCTATCATAGCACTTAAAGAATCAGACTGGCATGAATTTCATAGTCTGATAGGAAGTCATAATTCTGAGGACCATATTCCTCCAACTCTCTTCATTATTGCAGGACCATATGTTGGAAGATACTTAGTTAATGTTCAGAGTGAACATCCTCAAGAACACAAGCTCTGGCTTGTTGAAAATGGTTTTGTCCATAATTTGTGGACTAAAAAAAATGATGATCTCAAAGGCTTGCCCCCTATCGTTATCAACAGTCAAAAATATTAGAAAAAATGACTGCATGCTTCGTCTGAAGTTCAGATCCACTCCTCCAGAATGGATCCAGCACTACTAGAATAATGCTAATAGACATCATGTCTTTTAAATCAGTTAAGATTTCAACTGATGTAAATTGTTTTTATAACATCGGTTCTAAAAAATCTGATTTCTATTCATATAATTAACATCGTTTCTTATACTTGACTGATGTCTATACTTTTCATCCAAAGTTTAAAAAAAACGCGGAAATGTACTAAGTCTAAAATTAAGTAAGCGGGAGCCAAATTTTCACTCCCTCCCAATACTTAGTCAGATTTCCACGACTCATTGACTAGGTTTCCCCACACCGCGACATGCACAGAGACACCGCGACACCGCCCCGTCTAGCAACCGACGTCCTCTTTTGCCTTCTCCGGCTCCGACCACATGATCTCCTCCTCCTTGTCCGCCTCCTTCTCTCTCATCTCTCTTCTGAAATCCAGTGAATCTCCCAATTGCTGAGATCGAGAAGCCGAAGCCCGAGCTGCAGTCGCCGTCTCTCCTTTCTCTTTCCATGGGCCTCCCCTTCTCAGCCCCTCTCTTCGACCGTCGAGGAGGCGACGACCATCGCTCTCATCGACTGTAACTCGGTAAGAAGTTGTCTGGGTTTTACTTTCTAGGTTTTCAATCGATCTATCTCTCATGAACATCTCCATGATTTTCTGGGTTTTCAGACAGCCTCGAACTCTGGGTTGCTCTCTTCCTCAAGCAGCAAAGCTGAAAAGTTTCTGGGTTCGATTTCTGATTCTTCAAAGTCTGTGTCTTGGGTATGTTCTCAATCTCTAGATTTTTATTATAAATTGGAATTACACAGTTAAAATGGTATACTGGCAGAGAGAACCAGAGGAAATGTCGACTAATTTGAATGAAAATGTGACTTGTTTTGGTACACTAGAATCCAATAAGTACAAAACCCAATGTACTTGATTGGTTTGAGAAACAGATCAAAAGCATTGGCCTCTCTAATTTGAAGGAAACCCTATACCTTCCTCAAATTGAAGGTAGCAATTATATGACATTTGTTTATATCTTTCAGAAAGTAATTGTAGTTAGAATTGTGGAATTTTGCAGATATTAATTAGCCTCACATGAAGATTAGAATTTTGTCCATGCATATATTAGAAAGACAATATATAGATATTCAAATTCAAAACCAAGAACAATTTCTAATTATTTGAAGATCTGATCTTGTTTGATCCTTTTGACTTGTATAGTTACTCTTAATCTGAATAGTATGGCAAATTCCATATGTCACTTCATAAGTCCAACTTTCTCTGTGCTTTTGGTTTGCACGAAGAACTTTAAAAGAAGTAGTCTGTCCAACTGAAACCTATTATAACATATTGCCTGCAAGGGTCTTTTTATTGTTTTTCCTTTTTTCTGGGAGGTGTGTGTGCGCTTCTATGATGCATGAATATACTTGGCGGGGTTCTATGTAGATTCTTAACTTAATGCATATTCTGATGATGAAGAAGAAATAAGAGAGGCTAACTATAATGCTGCTTGCTGGAGTGCTACAATCCAGATCAAGTACTTGTTAATTAATTCTAGAGCTATGGTTCTGACACCACTTTGTTTACTTTAGAAGTTTGATCATTGTTTCTGATTCTGGACTCTGGGAGATGCTACCCAAGGGGACTCATTCACTTCTCGTATAACCAGTGCTGCAAGTTTTGCACCCAAATGACAGTGGAAATGAACAAATTCAGGGATTTGTCTTGTTAGCTTCAAGCATGAGGTATGCATATAGTGATAAAGATAGAGCCTGGGCTGGAGCTCTTGCAAACAAATTCAGAGGCAAGTGAAAATAATTAGCCTGGATTGGAGCTCTCACCATAAAAAACTGAAGGTACAAAGATATATGTAGATTTGTAAAGGATTTTGAACTTCTTTACATTTGAACCTAGACAGCAACCTTTGTTAAAAGCTGTTTTTTGACCTCATTATGTTTCTTTGCTCTGATACATTTGGAATAGATATGAGATTGGGCCTTGAATTTTGAAATCCTCTGTATTATATCTATAGGCTACAACACTTTGAATGTCAACTACTGTCAACATAAAGCATAAGTGTGTCCTCTCATAAGTTTTTTCAAGATAGTTCATATAACCACAAGTTTATTTTACTGAAGCTGAAGTTGTTTTCCTACATAACACATGCCAAACAATTGGATGAACTAGGTTTGGGTTTAAGTGACTTCTCTATGATATTCACGTCTCTCTTGTTCCATGATTCAGTAGCAATGAGAGCTAAGCCAAAAGGTCTAATCTGTTCTGTTTGCCCTAGGGTTTGCCAGCAACTGTTTGATGCCAAACCATGTGAAGTTACTGCCTGGAATGGACATACTAAGATGTCATTCAACATCCCTAGTTCAACAGGCGGTTTAAGTGTTTAACAACCTCACCTTAAGATTTTTTTTCTTCTCATTTTATGTTTACTTCCGGTAAGTAATGATATATGTGGTTGATTATCAAATTCAATAATGCATTTCTAATTCAATAATCCTAATATATAGGGCGTACCTAAACAACCGGGTGGAGTTGAGTGTGGCTATTATGTGATGCGATATATGAAAGATATTATAAATGATGACACTCTTTCATTTTCAACCAAGGTAAATGCATATATTATAGTTTGACAAGCAGTTTGATTTAAATAGCTTCAATGATTATGACTTATGTTGTGCTATACATTTCTAGTGGGCGGCAAAGAGTCGGAACTCATATACCCAAGAGCAACTTGATGAGGTGCGCATTGAAGCAGCTGACTACTTGCAGACTTTGCTATAGCTAGATCTTGACAAGCAATATGATTTTGAGTAAGGCTAGATTTTACTGACCATTTTGTAGTACATGTAGTGATATCAGGATGAATTGTGAACAAATTATACTGCATGTAGTTATTGCAGTAGTGGTATCTTCTACACTAGCCTTAAAGTAGGTTAGGGTTTATTGTGCAAAACTTTTGAAACTACCTCAAGCTCTAATTTTGGATAGAAATTAATACAATTCCCTAATATTTAAAGTATATTTGAATTTTATGTTATTTGTGGATCAGCTTTCTAGTACTAAATACAGCAGCAAAAGGGATATATAACAGCAGTTTGAATTCACAGACTAATGTCAAGAAATGAAAAAAAACATCAGTTACTGATGAAGAACTGATGTCAGAAAACAGAAATTACATCAGTTTGAAAACAAAAAACTGATGTCAGAAAAGAGAAAATACATCAGTTTAGAAACAAAAACCGATGTCTAGTATGACTATGAACATCGATATATAAACAAAAACGATGTCTAATATAAATATGGACATTAAGATGTAAAAAAAAAACCGATGTCTAGCATTACTATGGACATCGATATATAAACAAAAACGATGTCTAGTATAAATATGGACATCGAGATATAAACAAAAACCGATGTCTAGCATTACTATGGACATCGATATATAAACAAAACCGATGTCTAGATTACTATGGACATCGATATATAAACAAAAACCGATGTCTAGAATAACTATGGACATCGATATATACACAAAACCCATGTCTAGCATAAATATGGACATCAGTTCAAACTATACTACAGAATGTAGATTGAATATCTAGTGAAATATTATGTACCAAACACACGAAAAGCTTATGAACCACAAGCAAAAATTTATGAGAACCGATGTGTAAAATATTATCAGACATCGTTTTTAAATCAGAAACGATGTTAAAATGGATAATTGTGTTGTTAGACCTATATTTCATTAAGCATCTAATGCCAAAATATGAAGGTTTGACAATAGCTAAACACACCAAAATGTGATCACATTAACATTTTTACATCGGTTCTGAACCTTAAACCGATGTCTCGTCACACAATAGACATCAGTTGTGAACCGATGTCTTAGTTTTGGCGATCTTTAACATCGCCCACTAAGACATCGGATTTTTTTTTTTTAACATCAGTTGTGGACTGATGTCTATGAACTTTATCCTAGTAGTGCAGAAGGCAAACGATGAGGTTGAGTATATTTCTCCATATCATTATGTGAGAATTATTCAAAGGAAATATCTTCAGCCTGCCTGTGTTGGATACAATGGCCAGCCAAACTCAAGCATTCCATGGATGAAAGCCATGGCTCTAGAATATATCAAAAAGATCATCTCTGAAGATATCAACAATATCTTCCTGGCAGCAGGAGAAAAAACTATTATCACTGCTTACGATCATCCTGACGTAGTCAGCAGTGACCTGTTCCTATCTCTTACCAGAAAAGAGATAGATTCGACACTGACATGCTTACAGTGAGTGGAAAGACTTGAAACAGACAACCACTACAAGATGTATGTTGATACAGATGTCGAAGATAATGCCACAACCACTCGTATGGTCCAGGCAGACAACTCCTTTGTCTTTGGCCACAATTCTGAAACAGACGAGAACATGTGAAGCTACAGGTGAAGAATAAGCACCAAACTTGCAACTGTAGACTTTTAAACTTTTCTAAAGCTACTTTTGCTTTTTTCAAAAGTCAAGAAAAAGACACTTCACCAAATACTTTTCTGCTTTTCCCATCCGACCTCCATCATCAGGAGCACTCAGAAAAGCTGAAGAGTCACGGAGTTGTTCTGTACATTTTTATGTTTTGAATTCTAGTTTGAGTTCCGCTCGCTATATATGGAGCTTTAGTTTCAGTTGTTACATATTCGAAAATTAGAGAAACAGATCGAATCAGAAAAGATTGAGCAGAAGAGTCTTCTCTCAAATAGTATAGTATAGTAGTGTGTGCTTCACTTCCTGTCTAAGTGTGAAGTAGCGTGCTTTCATTACAAGTAAGTATCTGTTCTCATTCTTATGGATAGCTAAACAGCTTTTTGCTGTTTACCTGAGAATGAGGCTCTGAATGTTTAACATGTATGTATATTTGAATAAATGAATTCAGGTGGTTGCTCACCCACTTCTTCAACAAATATAGTTATCATTACGTTTCCTTAATTATATTTGTCATTATGTTTCATTATGTTTCACTCTCTAGATGCATGCATCCTGTAGAAATGCATCCTGTAGAAATCCAAGGTTCTAATTGTACTATTCACCTGAAAAAATCAGTTTTAAACCAAAAATTAGGACAAGCAGCAGTGATTCCGCCTGTTAAAGTAACCGTTAGGTGAAAAACTTAGGCATGTTGAATGCTAGTCTTGTTTTTGTTTTTGTCATTTAGAGCAAAGTTCTTTTTGGTTGAATAATATTGCTAAAACCACAGGTCAACATAGGATACAAAATGCATTATCCTGAAAAGACCTATCCCTATTTGTCTTTTCCTAAAGTAATAGTGTAATACAAGAGTGTTGGGCAGTTGGGCAAAATACAGAAGCTTTTTGGGTATACGGGAAAAGACCCTTAATTTAATGAGTATACATGAGTAAGCAAATGATCTATAACAAATTTTCACTTCATGGAGATAACTTTTATATGATAATTTAAAAAATTGATGGAGAGACGAAGCGGGACAAATTATGATGCATGTTATCATAATCTCACTTTAGATCTACTTGAATAAATATTACAATTTATGTGAATCAAAATTACAACACTGGGAACAAAGCTATCACATTAGGTTTACAATATTTACATATAATTAATAGAAAATTACACAGTAGCACCAGACCAAAGATATAAACACAGAAAACTCACCTTCAAATAGTTTTATACAAATAAGAACCCAAGCCCAAGCCCAAGCCCAAAACCAAATGAAACAGGCCTCGCTTCGAATTTTGATGGAAAATGACTAAAATGTCCAATTTTCATCACAATTTACGCGCATGCCACTAACATAATCCACAACAATCAAAAACTGATATCTCAAAACGCAAAACGCAAACCTCAAATCAGAAACGCTAAAACCTCCAGCGACGGATCCAAAACGCATTGCAAAATCTCTGAAGCAGTAGCACTCAGCTTGAATCTGGCTTCAATGAAGGTCGATAAGGTAAGCCCTTACTCCAATTTCTGTGGGTGAACACAACTTTTGGTTTATACTTGAAGATTTGGAATTTGGGAGACCTCGACTGTATTGTTCGCTGTTCATAGTGACAGTTTGGTTTGGTTGGCCCTTTTCCGACCTCAATTTGTTCCTCTGGGCATGGATTAATACTGGATAATGCTTGGTTCATAGAGCTGAAGAACTTGATGGAAATCAGAGAATTTGCTTTGTCTCTGGTCGAGTTATCGAAGAAGAATAGCTAGCCCATTTGCTTTCAATGTGAACTAATCGGTTGCCCAGATGCGGGAAGACTAGAGATTGATAGAAGTTGTGTTGGAATCAGAACAAGGGCAGGGAAGTTTTGGTTTGTTCGGACTACGCAACATAAAGGTACAATTCTCTATACTGGGAATGATCTCGACATGTAGATATTGATATTTGTTGAAAAATTAACAAAATTTGGCAATTACTTTGATTATAGAATTGGACACCTGATTCTTCATGATTATTATAAAAAATGAATATGAAAGTTTGATGCAGGAAAGTATGGATGTACAACGAAGGTGCTGGGTTTGAAATTTATGTCGTCAAGGTCAGCTGGGTTTTATTTAAAGATTTTGGCTTTGGTGAGATATGGTTGTTTGTGCGCAATGATAATTGGTTTACATTCTTATTTGAGTTCATTTCACAGAGAATGGTAGTTTGGTATCCAATCTTAATTAAGAGTGATTATATAGAAAGATGAGAACCATTGTATATCAGTATATGCATTGACTAAATTGGTCTTTAAACGTGAAATAAGAAGGGGAAAGAAAGATATTTGGAATTTGGATGCTGTGCCTTTTGCAAAGTAGCGGTTACTTGATAATTGTTGGTAATTAAGAAATGCAGTGGCTCTTAGTAAGATTATGAACTTAAGAGATGGAAGTGTATAGATTGTTAGTTAATTTGGTATATGCCAGTTTTTGGCCAGTATACTTGGTTTACCATTAATTGTGATACTGGATATAAGTTGTAAGTATATGTATATATTGTGTGTAAGCACGGAAATTTTATTCCCACATGCTTTTGAAGTAACTAAAGTACTGGTTTCTTGCTGTACTCACTTTGATTAATTGAAATCCTTGAGTTCTCTGTGAATAGGCATAAACAAACAAAGAGGAATCCTTGTAAAATGAATAACACCAGCGAGTGCAGTAGCAGGATTGGACGATGACGAGTGTAGTAGCAGAACACGAGTACGAGGGCAGTAGCAGAACTGGACGAGTATGAGTGCAGCGAGTGCGTAGTAAGATTGGACGAGTGCAGTAGCAGGATTATGCGATGACGAGGGCAGTAGCAAAACTGGACGAGTATGAGTGCAGTAGCAGGATTAGGCGATGACGAGGGCAGTAGCAGAACTGGACGAGTATGAGTGCAGCGAGTGCAGTAGCATGATTGGATGAGTGCAGTAGCAGGGTTAGACGAGTTCAGTAGCATGATTGGACGATGACGAGTGCAGTAGCAGAACACGAGTAAGAGGGCAGTAGCAGAACTAGACGGAGTATGAGTGCAGCGAGTGCAGTAGCAGGATTGGACGAGTGCAGTAGCAGGATTGGACGAGTGCAGTAGCCGAACGTGAGTAGCAGAACTAGACACGAGTACAAGTGATGTAGCAGAACTTGATGAGTATGAGTGCAGCGAGTGCAGTAGCAGGATTGGACGAGTGCAGTAGCAGGATTGGACGAGTGCAGTAGCCGAACGTGAGTAGCAGAACTAGACACGAGTACAAGTGATGTAGCAGAACTTGATGAGTATGAGTGCAGCGAGTGCAGTAGCAGGATTGGACGAGTGTAATAGTAGGATTAGGCGATGAGATGAGAGCAGTAGGAGAGTACGTGAGATCTTATGAAATAACATAAAGGGATTATTCTCAAGGAAAAAAAAAGTAATATAAACGGATTATTCTAAGAAAAAAAAAATAACATAAAAGGATTAGAAGTCAAAAGAAATAGTTAAAGGTAAAAAAGTAAATTAACTCATGACATGTGGCAAGTGGAGAGCAGATTGTCCTTATTTGTAAGATTTAATCATTATAAAGGAATTTATAAGTCAAAAGAAGTAGTTAAGGGTAAAAAAGTAAATTAACTCATGACATGTGGCAAGTGGATAGCACATTGTCCTTATTTGTAAGATTTAGTCCTTATATGTTTAATTCAATCTTTAAAGGATGTATTTGTTAAGTCATCTTTTGTCAATAACTTATATGTAATTTGTTATATAATTAAACCAAAATTACAATATTGAAAATGAATTTGTTTAAAAACTTGTAACAAAATCGTAGGTGGTGTAATTACTGTCATTACACAAAATATGATTCAAGTTACGATAATGACAACAAATTTATTGTCACATTTATAAATATGTGTATGAGATACATGTATGTACTGCAAAACTTTCCAAGACAAAATTTTGTAAATTTCAAATATACAAATGAACACATTCACTATGGCGAAAAAATAAAAAAAATTGTTGTTTCTGTTTTAGTTTTCATTGCTTTACTTAAAAGAAAACTAATTACGCGCGGATAGAATATGCAAGGAACTCCTTGAGTGAAGCAATTAACTAAAGATGCAAATTAATCAGGTATATATATGACTATAAGAGATGATTGAGATCAGCAGGGTGATTCGCATTGTTCAAGGTACTACTTTGACGCGTTGCTTTCCTTGCATGGTTAGCTTGTACGACAGAATTAAGGATAGGGAAGAAGACACAAAAAAGGAAACCCTGGTTTTACATTACAGATTGTATGATCATCGATCCAAATGGACACTTGTTTTTATGTCACTTTTCATGTATACAGATATAATGAGATATTGAGTCCCTCGATTTGTGCGTATTACCCATTAGTACGTAGTAAACTCTTTTACCCGAAATAGCCATTAGTAGTAAACTCTTTTACTAAGAAACTACCCATTATCCAAATTCAAGAAGTCGTCTCCGAGCTTCTCGGTGCGACTTGGCTCTTGAAACCTAAGTTTCGACTGGCGGCGGCGCTTCTTCCTTCTAGAAAGGCGATGATTATGGACGGCGGCGACGTGGGGAGGGATCTCTACGGCGATCGTGGGTGCGGCGAGGGGTTTTCTCAGTCCGTGGTGGCGGTCTTCCGGTCCAGGCGGTGAGTGACGAGGGTGACATCAACGGAAGCGGCTGGGTTGTCTTCGTGGTTGTCGTCTGGGCTGCAGAGGAGGAGCGAGCACTAGTCGGGTCTGACGGCGGCGTCTGGCAGGGCTCGAGGTCGCAAGGTTTTGAGTCGAGATTGGCGGCGAAGGTCTGATCGTGTTTATTTGAGGGGTCGAGGCTCGGAGGCAGAGGCTTCGGCGGTTTCTGATCGCGATGGTGATGCTCGGTTGGAGAAGCCGGCCGCCAGAGCTATGGTGCGTCGCCGGAGAACAGACTGACGGTGGCGGTGCAGGAGCAGTGTGCAGGGATGCCTCTCTCTTGTCGCTCGGGTTTGGGCCTGGGTTTCTGGGCCTGGGCTCAACCTTGGGCTGATGGGGCAGGGGTCTATTCCTGCTAGGAAAGGTTTGACTTGGGCTAGGGCCTTCGGGCTTGGGCTCAGATCAAGGCAATCTGGGCCCTAATTTATTAGGGTATGAGCCTGTTTGAGGGTGGTTTCACTTCTATGAGTCTTCTATGACGTTTCTAGTCTCTTGCTTGTACCAATTGTGTGATTGACAAGTGAGGGCTAGTTGAATGATTTCTTTTCCGTAGAATGCGAGGTTTTTTCATTCTTGTATAGGCTCGCTTAAATGTGAGCGTCCCAGTGATCTTTAAAGGTTTACTTTTTTTTTTTTTTTTGAAATGAGGACTTTATGCGGCTACCCTCCAGCATTGATTAATGAAACTGCTGAATACAAGGGGGGGACATCGAGCCTAAACCCCTGATTACAATAAGCATCTATAGCGCGTCCTGAAATAATATCAGAAAACTCTACAAAATACATGTATTCTAACAAGCACCAATTAGCAAAGAGTGCACTATTGGCTATTCTATTTGCTTTGACAAAGCGGTGACATAACGGAAAGATAACTCGATTACAACGAAGCATAAATACTAAAATCACAGCTTTCCTACTATGTTGCCGTCGAAAAACAGATCCGACGACACTTAGTTTCATTCTGCCACTAAGAGGTTGCGACCATTTAATTGATCGTCGCCTCGCTAGGCCAGACAAGGTACTTAGAGTGCACGCACAGGCACAAAGCCCAACTAGCCCTACACCACAAGTATAGGGACTTATTACTCGCAAAAAGCGCAAATAAACTAAGCAACAGAAAGTAAAAACAGTTTTAAATAAAAAGAGAGCTAGGGCAAGGCCCAAACATGGAGCCCAAGCCCAAGCCCAAGCCCAACTAGAAACCATAGAGTCAAGAAGGTCAAAAGCCGCCAGCCAATATTGGCCTGATCCCACTACGGCCACCGCCGGACCACCCACAACGCCGCTCCACCACCGACTCGGGACCGCCGCCGTCATCCTTCCGCTCTCCCCGGCACGCCATGGAGAGACACCACCCCATTCCACCATCACCTTCCCCAGATCGTACACCGACAGTCCAACCCAGGTCGGGTTAATCCGATCCGAGGCAAGCCCCGCCGCCACGACCTCATCACCTCCAGTCCGCCTCCTAGCCCGTGCTACCCCACCAAGCCGCCGACCCTGCATCCCTGGCAGTCCAGCCGCCGTTCCAGCCCGCTCCGCTCCCAAACCCGGCCAGCGAGAACAAGACCCCGCGCTAGCAGCCTTGATCTTCCCCTCCATCTCCTCTGCACACCAGCGATCAGAGCGAAGGTGCAAACCACAGACCAACAGCCCAAAGGGCCAACAATTCCCGTCCGACGACAGCGTCACCGGACGCGCCGCCGGACGCGCCGCCGGACGGAGAGAGAGAAATGTTTTGAAAACCCTTACTTTTTTGCTTCTTTGAAGGACAAAGAACGAATCAAACTATCAAAATATTGATTGTATCCACGTTTTAAAGGTTTGCTTTAGCTTAGGTAGATTACTCCGGATTTTCTTGCCGGATTTCTTATGTAAGTTTTGGTAGACTTCAGCCATTTTGCTGTTGATCTAATGAATTCAACTTTTATTTCAAAAAAAAAAAAAAGTAAACTCTTTTACTCGAAATAGCCATAATCTCGCAACGCATTTATGGTTAGGGCATGCATGTATTAATATTTGTGAAAAGTTTCATAACTCAGTTAATCCTAGCCAATTATCAATTACGTTTCTTGTTTTTCCAGGCCGTCGGTTTTCATTGTGAGTTTGCTGACCTAGAGAGAAATGATAGCCAAGAAGTAAAACAGGCGTTAGGCGTGCCTAGTGCCTACTCAACAAAAAGAGCTAGATCAGTTCATGGTAAACATCCATCAGGCTTATTAATCAATATTGAAGTAATATTTGATCCAGTCAAACTTAAATGTCACAATCATGCATGATATCTGAATTCCTTTTGAGCTTTCTGATGAAAAGGTCAGGACAATGATAAGTCATAAGTTCTTTTTTTTTCCTCGGCTCTTTGAGTGAAAAACAATTGCATGCTTTTTGAGCTATTGTAATTAGTTAACTCAATATGAACTTGGTATACATATACTACAATATGTGATGTATTAATTTGCAGGAAGCATACTGCTTGGCACTTGGGAAGTTGAAAGAAGCAATATTGGAGGAACCTTACCAGATCTCCATGCCATGGCTTTCATAACAAACATGCATCTCCAACTCGAGGAGCAAGCATGCTTCTCCCATCCACATGAACCTGCAGACGCTCTTCTGGCCGGTATGCATGACTAAATGATCCTCGATGTGAGCATAATCAAACTAAATATTAATCAAAATTGAGCTACGATGAAGGTTTTCTCTGATCGAGTTAACTGTCTTATATAGTTTCTGATCATGTTTTTCAATTGGTTGGGAGAGACCCAAAATCATTTGTACTATTGTAACTGCAATCAGATTTTATATGTTGGAATTACCAGCTTGTGGTTCACTTTAACTTCTAAGCGTAGCCCAATGGATACTTCTAAGGGTAGCCCAATGGATTTGGTTCCAGCCCAGCCCAATGGACTCGGTTCCAGCTCATAAGATTAATAGCTCTAAGAGCCCTAACGGCCCAATATATCAAAAGATCCATGATGGACTTGATTCCAGCCCATAAGATTAACTCTAAGATCCCTAACGGTCCAATGGATCAAAACATCCATAATATAACCCTAAGATTAATAACTCTAATAACCTTTTCCAATGGACCAAAAGGGGCTGATCACCTTTTTTATCCGTAGTCAATTTGAAGTACCTGAAAGCCATAGTCAATTTGGGCGTCCACAAGTTCAATAATATAAGAAATGTCCCAATTTCCAACAAATAAAAGCTACTTGGAAAGTTGAAAGTGCACACATCCACCATCGATCATGTAGTAAGGTACCATACCAATGCAAAATTAGCAATTAACAATCTCCCTTCTTTTGCCTCAAACTAAAGTAGCTTTAAGTACCTGTTATTATACTTGTCCTAATCGCTTTTCATTAGCGAAAAATGGTTTTCTAAACCGCATGAGGAAGAGGAGCCCATTTTATATGTGCAGGCACATAGGGAGTGTTTAAGCACTTTTAAGGCTTTAAGCTTGTGCTTTTGTCTGCCATCTTTGCTGGTTATTTACATGCCCTCTCAATTTGATTACCACTAATAATTACAGACACATATCATATAAGCATGTAAAAAGGTAAATTCTTGTATACCTGGCTGTTTTAATTTGATGATTGTTACCCCTATTATTTCATTCACCATTGGGATAGCAAATTAATTCTGAACTAGTACTCTCCAATCTCCATGATTTATTCCTTGATTTCCTCTTGGGAAAACAGAGAGATTAAACATATGACTAGTCATCATCTTCCTCGGTGAAAAGGGACAAAAGACAGAGAAAAAAGTGAATGAAGGAGATCTTAGAAACATGTATGATCTTTACCAATCTCTCTGTCTCTGGACCGAGTCAGAATGTTCCCAAAGTTTACAAAGTTTGGTCAATTTTACATTGGTGATGTACCACCTACCCAAATACTCTTATCTATATAGCTTAATTGTCTAAAGCTTCGATCTTTATGCCTAATTAACCCTATCCTTTCACACTTTCCCTTCAAATTCAAAAGAATACTGGTGGCGATAGTGACTCACCAATTAACTCTTCTTAATTTATTTGGGAGAGAGCACACAATTGAGCTTAAAAACGAATACGACAAAAGCAATGCATGATTATAAGGCAGTTAGATCAACATATTAGTCTGACCATTAAATTATAGATAGATCGATACATAGATCGAATATATATAATTTCACAATTAGGACATTCTCTATTTTGTCATTAAAAACACTGAATATAGAACTTCAACATTTCCGATTAAACTCAATCATGCGACAATATGAGAATGATCGGTCGGACAAGCCTGTCGATTAAACGGTAAGAAGCTCTAATGAAAGAGAGACACAATTCGGGGAGACGAATAAGATGGAAGAAGAAATCGAATAAGAGGAAACCAGTGTATGAGAGAAGTAAAAGAAGAGAGAGATGAAATGAGGTGGTGAATGTGATAATAATAAAAATGGAGGGAGTGCATGCGTATATGCTCTTAGAAATCAAAAACCTCCATTGCAGTGCGTGAAATGAAGCGTGGTGTTTGGAGTTAAGGAATTCGAAGAGAGTTGTGCGAGCAACACGTCCATCTCTGTCCCCCATTTGCTTTCATTCTTTGCGAACCCCAAGCCAAAACACCAAACCCCCATGGCCTTCATCATGAACTTCGAAGCATGCTAGCTCTGCTGTTGCGTTTTCATCACTTCCAGGCGATAAACCCTAGTTTTATTTTACTCACCTATTCCCTAATTGGTTCCTTCCCCCTATTCATTTTAAGCCAATCATATGTTAGAATGTCAGTATTCCAATATAAACTAATCTGCTACCTTTGTTGGAGGGTTTTGACAGAATAGTACTATCGAGTAGTTAAAGAGTGCATGCCCTAATTCTAATTTAATTTGCTTGATATCAGCAAAGGTTTAGATAGACTATTTGTTCGGATATGAAAAAACAATTGCTGCTAAGCTTAGCTGTTTGAGTTTAGCTTCTAAATTTCAATTACAATATTGCTTCGAGAACTACGATATGTCAATATTAGTAGTTCTCTGTAAAAGTACCCACTATCCTCCCCATAAGCGTTTTTGTAGTATTGAACTGAAAAGAAAACACAAGGCAGCGTTTGGTAAGCATCAGTAAATGCACTTTTCTACTTTTAAACCTAAAATGGTATGAAACAAAAAATACAATGTGAGATGCAAAAAGCCGCAAAGTACTCCTTTTTAAATGTTATGATCTCGGCCTTCTTTCGATCTAGATCAGTTTGGTTTCTGGCAAAGGCTTCAAGTTGTAGTTGTTCTTTCTTCCTTTAATTAGGAAAGAGCTGGAACCAATTGAATTTATTTCCAAGTAAACCATAGTGGCTTTTGTGCAAAATCATAAACCCTAAACAGACCAGAGTTAAACCCGAAAGAGTGTTAAAGTCTTGCCAGAATTAATTGCTTCCCAGATTTACCGGTTGGCCGGTGCGGCTAATTACACGGGGGTTGTACCACCTAACACTATGACAAGCAGTAAATATGAAGTACATCCTAGTAAATAGTAATAATTATATGGTTTAAGGAATGGACAATCTAGTATCCACGTGATCAGCTCTCTCTTATCCTCGATCACTTCTTCCCATGAAGATGTATCTTCACAAATTACTATAAAATCTAGGGAGAATTCCACAAATGGTTACTCAATTATGACTCATTCGACACTTTGGTCACTGAAGTTTCAAATATATCACTTTGGTCACTCAACTATTACACTGTCAATCACTTAAGTCATCAAAAGAGTATTTTTTATAATTTTTTTTAATGAAAAAAATTAACAAAGTGACTTAAGTGATTGACAATGTAATAATTGAGTGGAGTGATTCTTGCGTGGGGCAGCCGCACCGCCACGTGGTGCGGCAGGCCAATCATTCCCCTAGCAGGGGGGTATTTTGGGTATTTCACATTTAAAAACCAGGGACAATTTCGGAACAAAGACAAAAATTTCTGAGATTTGATTGGGCAGCCGCACCGTACACGTGGTGCGGCTACCCGCACCTATGAATTGGCCAATTGAGTGACCAAAGTGATATATTTGAAACTTCACTGACCAAAGTGATATATTTGAAACTTCACTGACCAAAGTGTTGAATGAGTCATAGTTGAGTGACCATTTGTGAAATTTTCTCTAAAATTTATTATCACCAAACTAAGAGCAAGTTCACCCGTTGAGTCACCGAGTCAGTTATTATTCACTATTTTTTTAGTGTTTATTTCCACCTTTTGAGTCACGAGCACAATTTCTAAATTGACCTGGGTCACCGGGTCAGTTTGTAGGTCACGAAAGTGACCCAGAGGTCACCAGGTCAGTTTGAAAACTGTGCTAGTAACCCAGATGGTGGAAATAAACATAAAAAATAGTGAATAGTAAGTGATTTGATGACCCAACGAGTCGACTTGCTCTAAGCAGAAGGTCTCTTGAGCATTTAGTTCGTCCGGTGTTAAAACTTAAAAAAAACGGTCGATAACATAAGAGCAAGTTCACCCGTTGGGTCACCAGGTCACCTACTATTCACTGTTTTTTAGTGTTTATTTCCACTCTCTAGGTCACGGGCACAGTTTCCAATAAGATCTGGGTCACCAGGTCAGCTTGCAAGTCACTAGGGTGACCCAGAAAGTGACCCAATGTGACACATGGCGACCTAGGGCAAGAAATACACTGTGCGCGTGACCCAGAGAGTGAAAATACATATAAAAAACAGTGAATAGTAGGTGACCTGGTGACTCACGGGTGAACTTGCTCTAACGGCAATGTTTAGAGTGCATTCGAACAACATTTACAGAGTAGTTTAAAAAAGAGTTGTGATTGAAATCATTAATGCGATTAAGAAAAAGAAAAAGAAAATAGTTAATGTGATCTAACTCATCCATTATAGGAAAGAGTGTAACTCATCCATTATAGGAAAGAGTGTAGAGGAAAGAGAGACATGAACAGTGACAGGGCTAGCCCATGATATATACAACCCAAGGTTAAAGGGATTGAATCCAAATCCAATAAGAAAATAAAAGAGAATCCCACAGAATAAAAAGATAGCAGAGGGGATTTTCAAAGCTGAAAAAGGCTCCACAAACAACTAGTTACAGCCACCTCTACCCAATTTGCTTTTTCATTCTCTACTTTATGCAAACCAGTAGACCCATAACCACCAGATAGAGCCAGGCACCAACTTACAATTCATGCCTCAAGTGTACATGTGTGTGATGTGAGTATTCAATCAAATACCCAAAGGTCCCAGGACCCAGAAACTAAATCGAAATTACTAAAAAAAAAAAAAAAAAAAAAAAAAGGACCCAAATAAATAAAGCAGAGAGAGAGAGAGATAGGACTGAGCTGCTTAACCAGTGTTTGTGCTTTGGGGACTGCAAGTGCTGCAAAGGCTTTGCTCCTCTCAAAGCTCTCAAAAGGTTTATTTTTACTCTCTGCACTGCTCTCAGTACTCCACACCCCCATAAAACCAAAACACATGCTCTCTTCCCATTCCCCTCTCACCCTTTTCAATTCTCATCATCACTCCCACCACCACCACTTTCTTCTTCTTATTCTTCTTCATCTTCATTCTTCTTTAACTTAGATACCATACACCGCTGGTTCATTTTTAGCTGAGCTAAGCTAAAATTGGCCTCTTTCTTTCCTTCGAGCTAATCAGGTCATTGTTTAAGGAAGGATGATCACATTATCCGACTTCTACCACGTCATGACGGCGGTGGTTCCGCTATACGTGGCCATGGTCTTGGCCTACGGCTCCGTCAAGTGGTGGAAGATCTTCACCCCCGACCAGTGCTCCGGCATCAACCGTTTCGTCGCCCTCTTCGCCGTTCCCTTACTCTCCTTCCACTTCATCTCCTCCAACAACCCTTACGCCATGAACACCCGCTTCCTCGCCGCTGACACTCTCCAGAAGCTGATCGTCCTCGCCGTCCTCGCCGTCTGGTCCAAAGTCAGCAAACGCGGCTGCCTCGAGTGGACCATCACCCTCTTCTCCGTCTCCACTCTCCCCAACACCCTCGTCATGGGAATCCCGCTCCTCAAAGGAATGTACGGCGACTTCTCCGGCAGCCTCATGGTCCAAATCGTCGTCCTCCAGTGCATTATCTGGTACACATTGATGCTCTTCATGTTCGAATACCGCGGCGCCCGGCTCCTCATCTCCGAGCAGTTCCCCGACACCGCCGGCTCCATCGTCTCCATCCATGTCGACTCCGATATCATGTCCTTGGACGGCAGACAACCTCTCGAGACCGAAGCCGAAATCAAAGAAGACGGCAAGCTCCACGTAACTGTTAGAAAATCCAACGCCTCAAGGTCTGACATTTACTCCAGAAGGTCTCATTCTCAAGGGCTCTCCTCCAGTACTCCCCGCCCCTCCAATCTCACCAATGCAGAGATTTACTCGCTACAATCATCCAGAAACCCTACTCCCAGAGGTTCCAGCTTCAACCACACTGACTTTTACTCCATGATGGCCGCCGGCCGGAACTCGAATTTCGGGTCCTCCGACGTTTTCGGAGGGCCGTTGACGGCGTCGAGAGGCCCGACGCCAAGGCCGTCGAATTACGAGGACGACGGCGGCGCCGCCGTGGGTGCTGCTGCAGCTGGCAGCAACAAGCCGAGGTATCATTACCAAGGAGGAGGGAACAATACAACAGCGCATTACCCGGCGCCGAATCCGGGAATGTTCTCGCCTACCACGGCGGCCTCTAAGAACGTTGTCGCTCCCAAGAGGCCTAATGGAAATGGGCCTAATGGGCCGGCGGCTCAGGACGGCGGTAGGGATCTTCATATGTTTGTCTGGAGCTCCAGTGCTTCTCCTGTCTCTGATGTGTTTGGTAGCAATGAATATGGGGCCGCTGGTCATGATCAGAAAGAAGTCAAATTGGCCGTTTCTCCGGGAAAAGGTTCGATCTTTAATTCATGAATTTTCATGTTTTGAGTTATAGATGTTGCTTGTTTTTTTTTTTAGCTTAAAAGGTGATTAATTTGGGATTTATAATGTGGTTAATTAGTGGAGGGTAGAAGAGAGAACCAAGAAGAGTACATGGTGGAGAGAGATGAGTTCAGCTTTGGGAACAGAGTCGTGGATCAGATGAACATGAATGAGGGTGAGAAAGTGGATGTGAATAAGGCCAAAGTGATGCCTCCGACGAGTGTGATGACGAGGCTGATTCTCATCATGGTCTGGAGAAAATTGATCAGAAACCCAAACACTTACTCAAGCTTGATCGGCCTCACTTGGTCTCTGGTATCCTTCAGGTAGTTTAAAAAATTTGTAGAGTTATGACTTACTATTGGCGTTTCGGAGTATTGAAACTCGAGAATCCCGAACCGTTAGATTAGATAATTAAAAGTAATACGTCACAAACTATTAACGATCCAACGGTTTCTGTTTCTCGGCTACGAAGTTTCAAACAGTCCCATTTTTGGTCCTTAACTTGCTGTCACTTTCTGTACAGTGTCCTAGTGAATCCAACAATATCTGAGATTATTTTGATTTATTTTTTTGGGTGATATTTTGGGTGTTGCAGGTGGCATCTAGAAATGCCGGCAATCATAGCGAAGTCGATAGCCATTCTATCAGACGCAGGGCTTGGGATGGCCATGTTCAGTCTTGGTCAGTAAATCAGTACACATACTACTGCAGTACTCCATCTTTTTTTTTTTGGGGGGAGGTTAAGCTTTAAATGAATTAATTAATATTCTGGAACAGTCTATTTATTTCTCTGCATGCGTTGCATTATTATTTGTCTGAAAAAGCAAGGGAAGGAAGAAAAAAAAGCAAAACTGTCTGCTTAGGATATCATAGTGTCTGGAGTTGGTTGTCTTTATGAATCTTTTTGATTTGAAAGGGTGGGTTAGTAGTGGTGGTGATGATGAAAGGTCTAGGCTAGTGTGACAGTGGTGTGATGGTGATGATGGGAAGGGCATGCGTTTTGCTTCTAGCTTTGCTTCTGAAATCTGGTTTGCTTATCAAGTGCTCCTGGGTTTTTTGGGGATGTGATTTTGCTTTTGCAGGTCTGTTTATGGCTTTACAACCAAGGATCATAGCATGTGGAAATTCCATTGCAGCTTTTACTATGGCTGTGAGATTCCTTACAGGTCCAGCTGTCATGGCAGCTGCTTCCATTGCTGTTGGCCTTAGGGGCACTCTCTTACATGTTGCCATTGTCCAGGTCACCAACCCTAAAAACCCTTCTCTCTCTCTCTCTCTATTCTGCCTCCTTCTGACACAACCAACATAATGCTCCAAAAACCCTCTAATTTTTTCTAATTATTCTCACACCTCAAGATAAGCTTTTTTATCATTTATTTTCATTTTCTCAGATACCCTTTAGGTTTTTGTATCTCGCTGGTTTTGAGCTTAGTTAAATCTAGTAGAGTATTTGATTTAACAGGGACATGTTTGGAGCTTGTGTTATGTACAAAGAAACATTTATGAAATTATTAACATTCTTGTGTTTGAATGGCCAAACAAATCACAGGCAGCTCTACCCCAAGGAATTGTCCCCTTTGTCTTTGCTAAGGAATACAACGTACACCCTGATATTCTCAGCACGGGGTCAGTCGAATTTCTTGTTCAAACAAAACTTAAGCATCTTATCATATCTTATCCCCTTTAGATTTCAATGATACTAAAAATTAATGGTTCGAAATGCAGAGTTATATTCGGCATGTTGGTCGCGTTGCCCATTACGCTTGTCTACTACATATTGCTGGGGCTATGAAGAACCAGAGCGGTTGAGACCTGGAATGGCTTTTGCATTCAAATATTTCAAAGAAGCAAGCATTCAATTGGGGAGCTAGTGCATCAAAGATTAGAAGGAAAAATGAGAAATAGATGGGTGGAAATGGAAGAAAGAATGAGTCTTTATTTTGAATGCACCTCTTTTGCTAGTATAATTGTAAAATCAGTTTGTAGTGAATTTATTTAAAAAGAATGTTTTCTCTGTCTCTCTGTAGTTTGTTAATTATAATCTTAGTCTCCTCAATTCTACTTGGAAAATTTTGATCAGCTACATGAATTAGGGGAAGGAAAAGTAAAGGGAAAGTGGTGGATGTGATGATACGAGTTTGTATTACACCCAGTCCCACATGTTCTAAATCCAGTCTTCATCCGGTCTTCCCTCCTGTTCTTTTCTCAGTCTCTTTTACTTGCTTAGCTAGATTGCCATGATTTCCTCTGTAGTCTGTCCACACATCAAAAGCATTGGAATCTTACTATCATTTGCAGTTTGAAAGAGTGGAACGAAGTTCAAGATTTCATTTAGAAAGATAGAAACCCCTCAAGCTTTTAGAAGTGGCATGCTGATTTGGAAAATTTTATTTTGATGGGGAAGACCACATAAACTTAAGCCATAACACGTGCTATATACTCCTTAAAATTTAATCATCTCTCCAGACATTCATTGCAACTCTTTATTTAAACGGAAAGAACGAAATCAATGAGAAAACATCTCTTACCACTCAATACATCACACGTTTTAAGCTTCCTTCCTACTTTTTAAAATAGTGATAGGCGGATTTAGAAAATTTTCTTTGAAAAGCAAGGTGAAAAAAGCTCTATTCCAATTTAGAAAATTTTCTTTGAAAAGCAAGGTGAAAAAAGCTCTAATCCAATCTTTAGTGCTTTACGTCTCTCAAGTAGTTCCTTCACTCTTAGGCCTCGTTTGGTTCACGGAAAGGAAAGTAATTCATTTGTCTTTTCCATGGGAACGGAAATGAAATTTTCCAACAACTTTCTATTCCAATGTTTGGTAACGTAAGGAAAGTTATTAGGAAAGTTGTTAAAAAGTTTGTAAATAATGTAATAAAATAATATATTGTGAGTAATAAATGCAAGGAAATAAGGGGAGAAATTAATTCCTTTGGGGTTTGGAATGAACCACTTTCCCCTTTATTTTCCATTCCTTCAGGAAATGATTTCCTTTCCTTTTGCATACCAAACGCAGGAAATGAACAAACGATGCTTACTTTCCGCGAATCAAACGTGGCCTTAGATATTTATTAGGATTTTTTTTTTTTTTTTTGCTAAAAGATTACAGATAAGGGGAGGAATAAAGTCTTCCTATCGCACCATTTTATTAATCAAAGAAGAAGAATGAAGGAGGGGGACCAAAACCAATATCTCCTAAAAAAACAAGGGGAAATGATCATTTACCCATTTTTTGGGTTAATTAACCCCATTTATCCAAACACTCTAAGAGATTGCCCACTTACACAACAATTTTTTATTTTTAAACCCCACTTACCCAAAACTCTAAGAGTTGGACATGTTTTCTTCATATTTTTGGACTGTTTTGCCCTGATCAATCTCTCTCTCTCTCTCTCCAGACGACGTCAGATCTCTCTCTCCCTCCCTCCATCCCTCCAACAGGTCGCCACGACGCCGGCTCTCACCATCGCCGCGTCGAAACTCGTCGTCGTGCTCTCCGCGGCCAGGCTCGAGCCAAGCTGACGGTCCTCGTCGCTGAGAAGCTTGGCGAGGCCGGGTTGGACCTTCTGAAGGAATTGACGACCGCCAGTAGAATCGGGTACGTCTTCGATTTGCTTCTGTCTCTCTCGCCGGCGATTGATCATCACGGAAATCGCAACTTGATTGTATCTCCGGTCCCGGGCTGCAACCGGAGTCGTTGCAATCGGAGTCAAATCAGTGTGAAGGCAAATGGTCAACCAGAATTGTTGCAAAATGACTGGAATTGTGGGCAAAATCGTCAACCGGAGTCGAGATTATTGGGGGGCAATAATCGTCCTATTGGGGGGCAATAATGTGTCTTAATTGTTGTAAAGTCTCTATAATTGTGTTCAGTGATATTTTCCTTTGTGTTTAAAGACTGCTTCTAATGTGTTTTGGTATTTCTGATATATTATTGGAGGGCAATAATCTGTTTATTGCGGGGCAATAATATATTTGTTTTGTTATTTTTTGGAGAAATATGGGTGATCCTTTTGTTGTTAGGTGCATTTATTCTTGTTAAGAGGCCACCCGGGAGGCCTAGGGTGAAGCGGTTCAAGTGAAGTGGAGAGTGTGAAAAAAAAGCCAATTCGTTGTGGACTTAAATTCACCAAGTATTGAATTTGAATACCTGTACTTTTGTAAACTAATTTAAAACCAAACTGAGTTACTTCTGACCATCTATAAAAAAATTATTGGGGGGCAATAAAGTTTTTATGACCTGGGTAAACCTAATTATTTTGGTTAATGAATCTAGCAGCATTTTGTTGAAATGACCTGTAATAAATGAACCACAGTTAAGACATTATTGCGGGGCAATAATCTGTCTATTGTCTCCCAATAGACCACCCCAAAAATCACCAGTTTCTATCATTGACAGATTATTGTACTTTAATAAACTCAAAACAACATAAGACTTATCAAAACTCTAATTTCAGTGATTAATTAACCACAGTTAATAAATTATTGGGGGGCAATAATCTGTCTATTGCCTCCCAATAGACCACAGTTTTGACGTCGTCCGAGACCTGCAAGCGAAGCCCAGACCCGATTCCGGCGTGGAGCTTCGGAGCTTCCCGGACATCTGACGAATAAAACCGGCGAAGCCCAGAGGGGTTGGATAGCGTCATCCTCTGGTGGTCCGACGGTGGGACAGAGCGGCAGCGGTGGAGGCCTACATTGACGGTGGAATGGTGGGCGTGGTGGCTTAGAGAGAGAGAGAGAGAGAGAAAGAGAGCCTGAGACAAGGTTAGAGAAAGAGAGAGAAAGAAATCGATGAGGGGGAGGAGAGAGAGATATGAGTGTAATTTATTAATTAAAATGATGGCAATACTGTCAAACACTGTTAGATTGGGTAAATGGGGTTAAAAAACTCTTGGTAGAGTAAGTGGGCAATTTTTGGGCTAAAATTGGGTAAGTGGTCATGACCCCAAAAAACAAATAATAGACTAACTGAAACGAAATTAAGGCAGACCTCTAATGTCGCTACTACAATTCGATACTATAATAGGTGGAGGATCATCCCACCACACCAAATTAGAGCAAGACGTACCATGATTTGTCATCCGCTATTTTATTAGGATTCTTAAAACATCAAACCGAGAATCAAATGAGCAAAGACCTAGAATTTATGGGGTTAATTAATAAACATCACTTAATTTGATCTCCGCAAGTTTAAAGTTTCCCCTCTATTCCCTCACACTTTAATCCAATGTTAACTACTGATGGTCAACCACTGCAAGTGGCCTAGTGGTTGTTGCCTAGTTGGGTGTGCTCCCCAACCTAGCTTCGATCCTCGAAGCTGTCAAAGTGGCCAGGCACTGTGCTGCAATGCACAGTTGAAGCATTTCACATGCGCTGAAGGGGTTTATCTTGGGCCTAGGAAGCCTTTGGATTCCCCTTGACAAAATCAAAAAAACTACTGATGGCCGTTCAAGTATGGAGTCGTGGCTTAGGTTTTTTGCTTATATTCCCTAACTATTGGGTTTGATCTTTGTTGTAATGGGGATCTTGCTTATATAAGGGAGCTAATATATGTGCATATCCATAGTGCTATGAACTATGGCCCTCCATTACAATACGGGGCTTCGATTTTGATGGAGACCTGTTTGGAATATTGTCTCTCCAATAGTCACGATCCAAAGCTTCCTCTCCTTTTTCCTTGCTCCTTTCCTTTATTCTATTACACACATTACCTTTTCCAGACACCTTTCCCTTTCACTGTAATTTTTTCTTCTTCATCAGACTTTTTCACATTGAAGAATTTGATCACGTCCCTTTGTGAGTTTGTAAATCGAGCTTTTTGAGTAAAACACCTCTTGCTTCTACAAACAAGCCGTGCATTATACACTGATCAAAAAGCGATGACAAGTTAGAATACTTAAATTAGTCTCTGTGGCTGTCAATCCATACAGATATACAGAGAGAGAGAGAGAGAGAGAGAGAGAGAGATTTACATATATGCTCCGAAGATTATATATACATAGTCGTAGGAGGAGTTCATGGCCTTTAGAAATTTATGAGTAAAGGACAGACAATTTGTATGGCGGAAGTCAATAGTATCATGCACTTACAAGTTAGAACCTAACATCATTCAATCTTTTCAACCAAACTCTGTTCCTGTATTTCATTATTAGTTCTGTAGAATAATCAAGGATGAAACATATATATAACAAAGCATGGGTTTTATGGATACAGAGCATGGCAGACCACACCAGATATGAATTAAAAATTTCTCTTCTTTATTAAATATTGCCAGTAAATTATTGTGCTGATAATATTGGCTGCTCTCATATATAGCAGAGGACTTTACTTTGCCATCCTCAATCATGTATGGCCTGCACCAAAAACTGGCCGGGGATAAGGGTCAAGATGCCCCTCCATTGCTGTTTAGAAACAAATTCCAAAAGTGTTTGCAACTTTTATTTTTCTTTTTTTACGGCTAAAAATTAAAGTGATCAAGGCTGTGATGAGAACTTTTAGAATATACGTTTAGTTTATTCTTGTTCATTTTCAATTGCATGCTAAAAATATTAGTCTGGTTATTGACAAAGCAGCATATATTGAGCCGTATAGGAACAAGGAGTGGATTCAAAGAAAATTTTATGCCAAATTTAAAGGTGTATATCGCATAATTATGCAGTTTAAGCATACCTCCCCCTTTATTCTTGCCCTTTGCATAAACTGTTTGAGATAATTTCACGAATATTTTCTTCTCAAAAGCTTGTAAAATACATCTATGTGAACCCTTCAATAAGCTTACGAAAAATTTCCTTTGTGATGATATATATTCAACACCTAGAATCACCCTAGTATGAACTATGAAAGCCGAAACTTGTTTTGAGACGCATGCTTGACTTTTAAAGTAGATATCTCCTGTTTTTTCTTTTTTCTTTTCTAGTTGTTAATTAAAAGTGTTCCATGGAAAACTGGAAAGGATCATCATGAGCCCTGTATAAAGATGCGGAGTTTCCCCTTTTTTTGCTTGCAAAGAACTCAATTATAATAAGCACCCACCCGTGAAGAGTAGTACTAATTAAAAACTTCATGTTGGATAAGACATCCACTTAGAAGTGACACTATATATGTTTCTGAAGCACTGAGTCGATCAGATCCTGTTACACAAATTGAAGTACCATTTTCATTCTCTCTTCTTAATTTTTGTTTGTTTGAATAGATAATACTTGAAGAAAAAAAAATATTATGAAGAACAGCTTGATCGAAACAACCATTATATGGAGTACGATTTTTATGTTTGATTCTTTGATATTGATCTTGTGCATGTGTCTAAATTAAACTTGTGTGTTCAATTAAGTTGAACATACTAAACCCTAATCGCTATACGTCTAACTACGTACTATAATCATAGTATATGGATGGGATGAGCAAATGTAATCAGGGACGTCTTGTTGCGAATGTCATATCATGCATTAATAATTCACTTTTTCTTTTGGAGGATAATATATATCAGTAGAGATCGAACAGAGATGATGAAAGAATCCATTGATACATACCAAGAATTAAAGAAAACCTCATTACAATGATTAATTAAGAAGATGGAGTTGAAGAAGAAGAAAACAAAGCAGAAAACATAAAGAAAAGAGGACGAGGACGAGAAGCTAGAGGATATATAATATTATGGTCCATGCACATTGCACTAGCTACCTAAACTTTGAACATGCTTGCTCTAGTTTTTATGCTCCGCCAAGAATATAATCAAATCTTTATATATATGGTAGCACGCACGCACGCACTTGTATGAAAGAGATCGAGAACCAAATTACAAACTTTGCTTTAGATTTTAGTCATTTAGTGGGATCAAGGCAGCTAGCCAGATGCCTTCTTTCCAATGCTAAGTACTTGGAGAAAGAAAAAAGAGGGAGGGACTTGCTACTGGACAATATGCAAAACAAAGCACTAAAATTTGCAGAAGAAAAGTCCAGCAACGTCAGTCTCGCCTTTATCAGAAACCAAACATATATGAAGCATATATTTAAAAAATAAAAATAAAAATAAAAATCTGGGTTGAAGCTTTTTCATTTTAGCGTTTTGCTTTGTGGGTTGTGGGTAACGTTTAGATTGTCTCCCACTACCTTATGTTGGGTCGGCCCTTCCCAAGACAATGCTTTGTGATTTTGTCACGTCAGGATTCATATTCATCTTAACCCTAGCTAGAAGCGAATGGCTGATTGGTATTCGATCCCTTTCCTTTCAGACCTTTCCCTTTCCCAGCTACCTCTTCATCTCTCTGTAATTTTTTTTTTTTTTTTACATGTTTTCATTTATCGTAAGAGACAGAGAGAGACACACAGATACACAGAGGTGTGTGCGCGCGTTTGTGCTTGTTTCGTTCATCCGTTTGAAGAGATTCCCATCCCATCCCAAATATCTCAGACACTGAATTTGAAAGGGATATGATATGCATCTAACATACTAAATGCAGTCTTTTCATTCTATATATATGTTTGATTATAAAAGCCCTAGGTTTGTACTGTTTTTGATCACTTGTTCAATTATGTTTTTTTTTTTTTTGAGAAAATAGATAACTTCATTCATTTATACATGGCCAGAAGACACGTACATCAGATGCTGTCTCATACCAAAATCATAAATGGCACAAGCTACCGAGCAAAGGACAGGTGACCATTACTGTTAATACATACACTCACTTATTGAGCCTAACGCCAAAAAGGATCCAAACCCTCACAACCTAACTCCCCCAAATAGTAAAACTAGTCGCCTAGAGACCTCAATTGGTGTACAACTAGAGAAACTCATAATTAAGCCGATAAAGATCTAAAATCCATTTAGCCTAAAAACTAGAGAAAACTAGAAAAGGCCGAAGCCACTAAGACCACTAGAAAAGCTAGACAAGAAACTAAACACCAGATGTCCAACCCACATGACCAACAGACCTGCCCACGACCCAAAACTCCATCGCCGCCGCGACTGACAGCCATCTAAATTGCTGCCGCCACTGACATCCACCGAAGTCGCCATCGCCGTAGCACACTGGTTGACCACCTCACCAACACACCAAAGCTAATGACCCAATCGAACCAGACTACGAGATCTCCACCAGAACGAATCCTAATCCGTTCACCCACCGCCATAACCTGCCTCGCATCCATCCCATCTGCCTTTGAGCCACATCCTCTTCCAAATCTATAGGTCTGGTCACCAACCCAATTCAGTTCTCCTTCACGCTGGCAGCCTCGCCGCTCATCCAGAAGCATCCATAAAATTAGTCCCGTCTGACCACGCACAAAGCACGCCGACAAGGCCCGAGGCCCGCCCAGCATGGCGGCGCAGTCGGACTAGCGAAAGCCCTGAAGAAGGGAGTAGGTCAGAGGCGCGTACTAGGGTTTTTTCTTTTAGCAATCCAGGTGGATCATCAAAAAAAGTAATGTGTTGTCTTCAATTCTACTTGTTCAATTATGTTTGATTAGAATTTATTTGAGAAAATACGTCGAACATCTAGTTTATTATTTTTGAAGAATAAAAATTCCAAAAAAAAAAATAGAACATGTATAAGTACATATTAAGTACATATGTGAATCGTGCCCTGTTGGTTAGCTAACCTAACTAAAACTGTGAAGGTCACGAGTTCAAATCTCACTGACATCAGGGATGAGGTGGGGTGAGGAGTTACATATTCCAGAAAAAAAAAAAAAAAAAAAAAACAAACAAACAAACAAACGAAGGAAGAAGAGTACATATTAAGTGATTGCATTCACTTTCATCATTGTTAAATCCCTCAATATTTCTGTTTGCACGTGAAACATGAATAGATTAGATTCAGTATCCCTTCTCCTATTGAATTTCATATAAATGGAGCAAGCATCATGTACATTCCACCACAAGATCATATATTTATATCTGTACTCGGGTATTTCAAAGTAGAGTTTTCAGCAGCTGTCTTTAAAAACAATAAGAGATATTCGGATCCCTAGTGATTTAGTTTAACTGATCACATGATCGATCTAAATGAAATGCTGAATATATAACACCATAATATATACATAACTGGTATCCATTACCTTAAAGCAAAAAGGATATGCAACAGTACTAATTTAAAACACTAGTAATGATAATTAATCATCTGATTAAGTATTTGGGACCCCGCTCCACCCCATGCCACTGAAATTTCAATGGTTTTTGAAGCAAGTTCATTTTGTTGGAAAGATGCATGATAATGCATAGCTAGCCAAACAGTACTGATCGATCATACAAAATGAGCCCAACTTGACCAGTTTCCTTTCCAGGTTTATGAAAAGTGAAAATGGATATCTTATGAACCCTAAACCCTTTCTTTGATCTTTCAAAACGCCACAACGAGACTTTGAATAACCTGACCCACAGAAACTTCTATATCATCCTATAATGTCTTGAACTCTATTGTTCTCTTCCCTAACTGCAAGTACGAGCCACTTTCACTGCTGCATGTGCTTTCTTATGCTTGCTGCTTTACTTAACCAATCAGCATTGTAACAGAGTTCTATTAATCTATACAGAGTGTTCCTGCTCCGGAGTTTCAATATTCCGGAGTTAGTAACCTTCTGATTAGCTCATTGTGTTGAGCATATTTAGATTAATCATTATTTACTGCATGTCCTACAGTTACGAGCTGCTAGCAGCCAATCAAGGCTCATGAATTTCAATAATCCGGATTCCGGAATACTATATAGAACATCCACGATATTTTACATGCATGAGATTCAGAGACATATATGGCAGACATCGATTAGTTTGTCCTATGCAACATGCCATTCACAAAGGACAAGCTAACTGTTTGATTTGATCCAAGAAAAGTATCACTGCATTATTATCCATGCAATTAAGATACAGTGTACTGTTTGATCCATCAGCAATATATATATGACACTGGCCTGTCTATCATTATTAGGCATGCCTTAATGGGTTGATTAATAAGAGACAAACAAGATGAGGCTGCATGCAAATTTGAAGAGACTGGTAGTACTGTTTCTCCTTCTCAAACTCCATGATGAGAAAAAAACAATCGAGAGCCGTACAGAATACTAAGGCAGGTTTTCCACCAAATACCTCACAATTTTTAGGGCAGGTTGGTTCAATCATCATCATAATAACTTCTCTTGTTTATTTTATCTTAATCAACTTGAACCCCTTACATAAGTTCAAGCTTTAGAAAAGAAATTAAAGGAATTAGTAAATTGCAGGCAATACATCAGAGTATCAGACCCGAAAAAGAAAATTGCATGCAATACATGGGCCTTCAAACTCTAGGTTATTTGACCTAGTTATAATAGGGTTTTGAATTAAAGATATTCACAGATATCCGATTAATTGTACGATTATCTTTCCTTGTACAACTCTGATTCTATGCCTTATAATCCTCTATATAAAGAGGTCCCTATTATCAATGAAAGTACGACTCAATTCTCTCCCAATTTCAGTTTTCCTTAAACACGTTATCAGCACGAAGCCCTAACCCTGAAACAAATAGCCAAACCCTGATTCAAGAAGCTAAAACCCTAAATTCGAATACAAAACCTTGAAGTCTTTTGTGCCTCCACCTCACACCTTAAAGAGCTTGATCCCAGGAGTCCAGAACTGGCTGTAGAACAACCAGAACCAGCTGGAAACCTACTGAACCGGCCACCGGAAGCTCCAAATCACCTGGAGCAAATACTCCACCGGTTCACCACCTTCCGGACCTCTTATTGCTACCAAATTTTGCCAGTAGAAGCTTCTCGATCCAACAATTCACGAACCGGAAGAAGAAACCCAAAAACCGGTCTAGAAGTTACTGAATCGGCAGCCAAAACCTCATGAAGAAAAACCGGCAGAAGAAGAAGTAGAAGAAAAAAAAAAAAAAAAAAGGAAGAGGAGGCAGCCTAAGTCGCAGCCCAGGATTCAGCCCAAGCCGCAGCCCAGAAGCCTAGAAGATCAGAAGCCCAGTTGGCAGAAAGAGAAAAAAAAAAAAAAAAAAGTAGCACGGCCCACAGACGACTCGGCCCACTGCCCGCTAGGCCCACCCCGGCGACACGTCAGCTCCAGCTACAGGTCACCTTCGGCGACTTTTCCGGCAGATTTCCGGCGAGATTTTTCCTGCAATTTTCCTTTGCGATTTTCTGGCAACTTTCCGATAACTATTTCGATGTATTTTTTTACTAAAAGTTCCCGTTTTTGAGTTTTTTTTTTCTTCAATTTCTCTTCTTTTTATCGGGGACTTGCAACCTCCCTTCTTCTACCCCCCTTTCTTCTTCATAGGGGAGACCAAAAGCCGAACTGTGGGGGTTCGTGCTCACTCCAAGCTTGCAGCTTGTAGAGTCCTCCAAACTTAGAGTTTGTTGAGATGTTATGATCGACCACAAACACGTCATTTTTTCGATCTAATCCAATATCTCTTGGAATTGATTTCTTGGAAGCGTTTACGCTCAGAAATCCCTAATTTCTTGGAAGGGATTACGCTCGGAAATTCATAATTTCTTGGGAGCGACTACACTCAGAAATTTTATATGTTTTTCGTGGTAGCCTTTTAAGCTCCAAAACTAATCCTAATTTCTTGTTCTCTTTCAGGATGAGTAACTTGAACATACTGGATTTCGCTCAATTGGGAACAACTAGCTCTGGATATCACAAGTGGGTTCGTGATGTCCGCCAGCATCTCAAGGCTGATGGAATCTTGGATACGATTCTCCAGCCTAACCAGGACGTGCTAACTGTTGAGCAAGCTCAACCTTTGGAAGCAAATAGAGTAGCCTTAAAGGCAAATAAGGCGAAAACCATCATCTTAATGACTTGTCATATGGATGATTCGCTTCAGTACGAGTATATGAATGAAGAAGACCCCAGAAGGTTGTGGGTCTCACTAGAAGAAAGATTTGACAACGTCCGTGATTCCCTGCTTCCTGAACTAGAAGTGAGATGACATAGCCTTCGCTTCTGTGATTTCAAGTCAGTTATTGACTACAACTCGGAAGCACTTCGCATTAAATCCTTAATGGAATTCTGTTGAACAGATATCATAGATGCGATGTTGATTGAGAGGATTATCTCTACCTTCCCCATCTCTGTTTTGATGTTTACAAAGAACTATCGAATCTATGTTACTGCAGGACGGATCACAAGGTTTCATGAGCTCATTGAAGCTATGAATGTCGCTGAAAAGCATGACAACATTCTTGTGAAAAACTATAATTCGAGACCCGTGGGAACAGAGCATATTCCGGAGTCCAATTATAGTCACGCTCCTGAGGGAGGGCGCCAAGAGAGAACCCTAAATCTAGGGGCAATTCTGGACGTTCATATCCTCGCTCTAATGAGGAAGGTAACCGCCAAAATAGGCAGACACGGAACTGAAGAGGTCAATGTGGAAAGAGAGAGAGAGGCAACGCCTCTGGCCATGTTGGTGGCGCCACCAACACGAAGAGTCATCCTAATGACGCTTTCAAAGTGCCTCAATCAATGGAGTCTGAGCACAGAGATGAATATTCCCGATGTGAATTATCCGGTCATTGGACACACATTTGTAGTGCTCGTGAAGAAATTGTCACCGCCTACAAAGCATATTGTGAAGTAAGATAAGCTCACTATATGGAACAAGAAGATCAACAAGATGATCTAGAATGAAGGGTTGAAGACTTCAAATCTGGCTGGATCAATAGATCGCCACTTCTGTTTAAGTCTTTATTTTTCCAAGAGATGTAAATGGGCAATTGCCATATACTTTGTAGTAAATGTCATTGGTTTAGTTTTTCTTCACATAGGCTCATCCAAAATGAGTATGATGTCTAGGAAGGTTTTGAGATAAGTGGTACTTAAGCGAGTTTTGCTCCACCGACATCTCTTTACTCACCTGGTCATATTTATTTTGGAGTTACCGAAAGATGTCAAACGACTACCTTTACTTTGCATCAGCAAGCTTCTTGGATTAGATTCTCTCTAGTTAAAGAGACAATGACGTAATCCCGTTTAGCCTATGAATAAAATTTCGAGTTCTTTTCATTATGACTCCATTTTGATTCTGAGCATATTCCTTTGTGACTACGATGGCTGGGCCATCAATATTAGTTCAAGGTCATGGAATAGCCCAAGTTCCTCTTGCCAAATGGCACCTTGATTACTGTCACAGAAACTCTCTACGCTCATAGGGCAAATCGCACCCTATAAATAGCCAACGGATTCCATGCGAAAACGCATGTAGAGAACGTAAATGAGTTCATTTGCAATACCTCTAATGAGTGCGAACAAAGGCGCATCTTAGAGAAGTTTATGTGTCTCTCTAGTGGACTCTATCTCACTATTCGAGATATTAAATCCAATAAAGTCATGAGATAAGATCTCTTAGATTTAGACACATATTGGCTTTATCACGACAGGATAGGTCATCCTGGTCATAATATGATGATCCGTCAACTAAAAACTTCACATGGACATCCATTCATTCGAGTGAAACGAAGCATGAATCAAAAGTTGATTCCTGGACTAAGTATGACAGCCGCTGCTGCCTATGGCAGCGCCGCCGTCCTCCACTAGCCTAGGGCTGACACAATCCCTATCCATAACGCCATAGATGACGTCCATCATGGAGATGACACCCCAGGTGATGCTGCAATCACCAACTTTGCTAAAAATAGCGTTTCAGACGCTTAGGCCCAAGCAAAATCCTGATTGGTTGCTTCTAAGGCCTCTCATTCGTTTTACAAAGCCCGTTCCTTAGGAAAATTCGGACTGAGACCGTCCTATGCAAAACAATGATAAGAAAATACTCATTATGTTCTTACATAGAATCCATGGGGATTCTGTGGACTAATTCAACCAACTTGCGGACCTTTAAAAATTTCATGATGTTGGTTCACACTTAAACACGCTGGTCACGTGGTGTGCCATTGTCCACCTGTAAATGCTGCTTATACTACACTCCTACTCCTAGCACATATCATATGACAACAGGCTCACTCCTCGGATCATCCTATTCAGTCAATTGGACTTGACGATGTTAGAGAGTTTACATCGAAGACTTTCGATGGTTATTGCAATGGGACAGATGTTGGACATTATATTCTCATGTACACACCCAAATGGTCTCGCAGAAACGACTACTATGGTAATCCGGACATTGGTAATGCGCACCAATCTCTTTATATCAGCTTGGGGTGATGCAATATCGCATGTAGCTATGCTAATTTGTCTACGACCTACCGCCACTCAATCTACTTCTACGTTACAGCTAGTGACTGGGTACCAGTATCGTACTTACAAACGAATGGGGCAACTAAGTTGGATTTGAGACTCCAACAATCGTCTGTCACTTAATGCCCATGCATGGCGATCTCCTTACTGCTAGATTTGCGGATTGTCACTTTGGTGAGACAGTCTTCCCGTCGTTAGGGGAGATAAGAACACGGATGTTCAACAGGAACGACATGAATTGTCATGGTCTGTCCCCACTATGTCTCATCTCGATCCCCACTAAAGTAACGATATCACACATATCTGCTGCAAATATGTCTGCAATGATGGACGTCCCTACGAGAGAACCTAACGCCACCCTACATAGAGGTAGGCATGGCACCAACGCCAAAGAGAGTGGCACTCTGGCATTATAGGCCATGGCCCCAGCTAGGATGCGTGGGAGGCCTGTAGGTTCGAATGATACTTTGGCACAAACCAATCTTGGATCATCGACACTCAAAATATAAAGCTCTATGAAAATTACACTAGTGTACATGAGACCTGGGATAGAAACTCCATCATGATTAATGATGTATTCACGCATTTCGTTGCGCATGAGTTTGTTGAGTCCGATGATATCGAACCACGCTCCGTTGATGAATGAATGCCAATGTAGAGAAATTTGGCCTAAATGGCAAGATGCGATCCAAGTTAAGTTGGATTCTCTAACGAAGATGAAGGTTTTTGAGCCAGTGATGCTAACACATCCTGACATAAAACTTGTTGACTAATGGGTCTTCGTTAGAAAGCGTGATGAGAAAAAGAGATAGTAATCTCACCTTATGGCGCAAGGCTTCTCTCAAAACGCCTTGGAATCGACTACGATGAGACATATTCTCTCGTAATGGATGTCATTGCACTCCACTACCCTGTCAGTTTGGTAGTTTCCGAATAACTGAACATGCAGCTTACTAATGTGGTCACTACGTATCTCTATAGGGATCTAGATACGGAATATACATGAAAGTTCATGGTGAACTTCATTTCCCAAGCCAAGTGGCTCTAGACCACGGAGCGCGTTTTACAAAGAGGTTGAAACGCTCATTAAAGTGACTACTTGATTGGGAAGGGATATGCCCACGAGTTTTCATAACAAGTTTCGGATTCTATCGCGGTTCATGTTGGAGATGATCTTCATTAGAAGCCCTTAAAGAGTTAAGGGAACCGCTGAACACTTGAAATCCGAGTTTGAGATGAAGGATTTTGGGAGAACAAGATTATGTTTTGGTTTGAAACTTAAGCATTGTGTTGATAAATGCTTAGGCATTTTGACAAGGTCAAGCCTTCAAGCACCACCATGATCGTCCGTAGTCTTAATCCTTAATCCTGAAAAGGATGCTCTTCATCCAAAGGATGATGACGAAGATGTGCTAGAGGCCGAAGTGCCTTACTTAAGTACAATAGGAGCATTATTGTACTTAGCTCAATGCACAAGACCGGACATCTCATTTGTAGTGAACTTGTTAGCTAGATATAGCTTTGCGCCAACGCGACGCCATTGGATTGGTGTAAAAGATATATCTCGGTACTTGAGATGTACGATTGATATGAGCTTGTTCTATCTCTACAGAGAGACGATAGATTCAGACCCATCACATACCAGGAACGCCGCCAACACTGACCTGCGTCCTTCATCCCAATCCCAAAACGATAAGTGTTTTAGAAGGTTTTGCTCATGTTGGGTATCTCTCTGACCCACACAAAGGTCATTCCAAAACTGGTTAAGTGTTCACCATGGGTAAGACCGCGATATATTGGAGGTCTACAGAATAGATTCTAGTCTCTATATATTCGAACCATGCAGAGATTATTGCTCTTCACGAAGCGATTTGTGAATGTATATGGATTGGATCCATAATTACTCATGTTCGAAGCAATTGTGGTTTGAGGATAATGCTGCTTGCTTTGGTTGCTTTGGACAAATGAAGCAAGGCTACATCCAAAGCGACAACACCAAGCATAATCAGCAACAACAGGCTCTCCTCAAGATCAAAGTGAACTAGGTTCGATCTGATGACAGTGTGGCAGATTTGCTCACTAAGTCATTGCCTAAATTCCACTTTCGAGAAACATGTCGTTGGTAGCATCATTTGCGGAGTTATCTGAACTCCCATTACCGTAGTCATCAGGGGGAGATGCAAACATCAGACATCAGGGGGAGATGTCTACATGTATGGTCACGAAACGTGGAGGGTGTGTTGTGCTCTTTTTCCCTTTCGACTGAGGTTATTTTTATCCCACAGGGTTTTTGTTACTCGGCAAGGTTTTTAATGAGGCAACGAGAGAAGCACCACGTTTGGGCGACACAAGGGGGAGTGTTCAAGTAAATCCAGAATATGTTTCTGGCTCAAACTTTAAGTTACTTGATCTAGTTGTAATAAGGTTTTGAATTAAAGATATTCTCGGAGATATTTATAGATATCCGATTAATTGTACGATTATCTTTCCTTGTACAACTCTGATTCTATGCCTTGTAATTCTCTATATAAAGAGGCCCTTATTATCAATGAAAGTACGACTCAATTTTCTCCCAATTACAGTTTTCCTTAAACAGGTGGAATATTAGATATATGGGCCTTCTCGCCCTTATTGCTAATATGCTAGTACCAGACCAGGCCCCAACCGATGAGCATATAATTTAGTCCCTTTCGAATGAATAATGGGTTGGAAGTTGGAACATTTTTCTATGGAAACGGGCCCAATGTCAAGCAGCGTTTGTGTCGCAGAAGAAGTATCGTTTTTGGTTTGGTGTGTGTGATGCATGTCAATTTGTTTAACATAGCATACTATTCTTGTGTGGAAATATGTTAAAAACTTAAAATTATGTCTAAATTTTTATATGGGTAAAGGGAGAAAAATTATAGTCCTACAAAGACGAACCTCAGTTGTTTGATACTTGGAAGCCATGATTTGCTTGCTTGGAGGGAAGGAAAAACATGAACTTTGTCGACGATCTATTCATGCATGGACAGGTGATTCCCATAATTCAATTTTTTGAATTTCAGAATATGAAGAATAAGTTTACTTTCAAAATCTTGGCTATGATACTAGTCACATTTGATGTGAATGGGTGTTTCGGCTTGTTATCAGTTCTACTTTGAGGAACATTACCTAGCTAGGTGAGGTTGTTGTCTTGTTGAGTTCATCTTTTGTAATCTGAATGTTTCCATATGTAAGTTCGATACTCACATGTTTAGCATAAGAAACAAGAAGATTGAGACTGGTATAAATATGGCTGAGACTAGTAATGTTGGCTGGGGTTTGAGAAACAGAGCTGGGGTTTGGTGCTGGCTTTAAATATGGCTGAGACTAGTATCACTTTATTGATTAGGTATTTAAAGAAAAGAGATGATTTACTAGGATGATTTTTCATGAACTCCAACACTCTCTCGGCTTCAGATTAACTTCTTGCAACTTCTCTTTCATGGAACTTCGATAATAATCATAATATTCCCTTACCTAGTCATTGTCTTTTTTCTCATGTGATTTGTGCAGCATAGAAGGTACACACACTGATTTTATTGCAAATATAATAGATGAATTCGATTTTTATACCTTCTTGTTTATCGATTTTTGGAAACAATTAATGAACAGAACTGTTAAAAACATATCATAAACATATGCAACAGAGGAAAGCTCTTAAATTCCATCACCCATCGTATATGGTAGCATTTGCAATTGTATAAAGAAGGCTTATTATAATGCACTTTTATATAGTCTGCCCTGAAAATGAGCTAGAAGCTTGAGATGTACCCAACAACATATGAAAAGGGGTACATGCAACTTGCTCAGTTTTTATGATAACAAGAGCCCCAAATTGTTCAACCTATTTAATGAGCTACAAGCTTAAAACCAACCAGTAGTCGAATAAAAGTACATACATTGTTGGTTCTGTTATACATATATATGAACAAACCAACCCATCCATGAACGAAAACCAGTCCATGTTGATTTCAGTTTCAGGTGGTAGAAGGTTGCAAGCAGCCAATATAATATATAAGACAGAAAACATACATACAGAGAGGCCATTCATGATAAGCCCTTGGAACCAGGAAGATCGATCCATTGCAACTGGATTTCAACTTCACCGCATTCCACATTTCTCAGTCTGAGGCAGAGATCTTGGACGACCTTACCTTCGCTCCAGCGGATGCTGCTCTCTTCAGATAGGCAGTTTTGCCTGCAGGGTTGTACTCTTGTGATAATCGTTCCGCTTGGGATTCCTTCATAGTCCATCTTCAATGCCTCAATATAAGGTACTATGCCGAACTCTGCATCTCCCATTTTGTCGTCCTTGCTGAATGTATCATGATCATACACAGTCTACACACCACGAAGAAACAAATTCACCATCAACAAATTATTAACATTCTCTTTTAAGAACAAATACTTGGACTATATGTTGGGCAATAGAAGAAGCATTTACCAGCTTGACTGGAATAGAAGGGTCCGTAACAGAAAGAGTAAGATCTTCATTCCACTCCGGATTAACATCCTTTTTAATCACACGAGTCTTCAGTTTCTGCATATTATACCCATAGTGGTCAAACTAAATCATACGGCAACAAAAGTATAAAGGAAAAAGAAACCATTTCTCAAGCTGCAAAGGCACAAGCGATGATTATACAATAAGTAAGGCTTTATCAAGCTGTTTAAGAACTAATCTAACACTAAAACTACAACCTTTTTCCTTATTTCCAAAACAAGAGTCAAACTTGGTTAGGATCTCAATCAGGAACAAAGGGTTGCAACAATTTGTGATGGTATGACCGCCTGAATCAAATTGAAGCTATTCTAAGCACCGATCTCCCTAACACAAATAGCTAAAACCAAGAAATCTCCTAGATCGAGTCGAAAAAGTCGTAATCTACCTAAAAACATTCTTACATCTTCCAAAGAAACAGACTTTTGTGCTGTATAACAACAAAAGAGCGCAAATTATTGACATTCTCAACTATATATACACCATGCAAGAACAACAGAGAGAGAGAGAGCACAACAACAAGAACCAAGAACAGAGGTGGAAACTTGATGGTGGGAAAAGATGGAAGAAGTGGTGGGTACCTGTTTACCCATCTTGATGACGATGTAGGGATCGCTGCTACGGACGTCGCGGACGGCGAGGTTAACGCCGCGCTTGACGCGGATGCGGAGAAGACCGAGCAAATTCTCCATGAGAGACGCTGCCGACTTTGACCCTCCTTGGTGCTTACCACCACCAGGTGAGTCTGCCATTTTCCTTTGATCTCCCTCTCCCCTCCTTTATACACACCTCTACCACAATTAATTTCACCAAATCAGTACAATCAAAAATTACCTAACCCCACAATGACCTGGTAAATTAATCCAATCAATAAAGAAGAAGATTCATACAATAAACTTTATGAGATAGGAATCTGACTGGGCCCACCGAAGATAGTACTAGGAATTAGGAAACACCTTGATTTGATTTTCCTCCCTCTTGTTTTTTTGTGTTTGGTATTTTCCAGGGGGAGGGAATTAAGGGACTGAATTTTTTTTATTTTTATTTTTTTACTGTGTTTGTTTGTGGTGGGGGAGTGGGGGAGGGAGGTGAAAAGGGTGAGTTTTTTACTGTTTTGGTGGGAGGGAGGAAGGTCACCGGAACTTCCGGTAGGCAGTTGAGGGAGGCAATGGACAAGATTTAATTATGGGAGGGAGGTTGAGGGTTGACTTGACAAAGATGTTGTGGACCGTTGTTCCCGGGGTCTTAATGCCGGACATTACTATTGTCGTTATCGTGGCGGCGACACGAAGAATGGATCAAGGTAATTTTCGAGTCGAGAGATTATTTTAGTTTCGGAGGGTACTATGTGATCTACACTCTTGTCTTGAAATGTTTGTAATTCTATTCGTCTAATTTATTACATGAAATTGTTAGATAATGTAATAGATCAAAATTACTCGTAAATTTTTATTAATGTAATAGGTTTGAAAGTGTCAGTTCATAAAATGGGATAAAAACCAGAACAACGTCACTCGCTAATTAGCAATACACTAGTATTTAATTAATCAATTATATATAGAGTATCCTTCTATTGAATCTATTAAAATGGTGTAGTTCTATTGGTGTTTTCCACCAGAAGCAATCTTCCCCACATCGTACTTTTTTCTCTGCTGTTTTGTTGGGTGTTGATTATGCCAAAGCTAATCCTAAGGCCGCGCCGGTTTCTAGTTCAAAAGCTTTCTATGTTAAATGGCATCCTCCAAACACGGGTGCTGTAAAACCGAATTTTGATGGTCCGGTTCGTAATGAACAAGCTACGATTGAGTTTGTGCTCCGAAATGAATTTGGCTAACCGCTGGTTGCTGCAAATAAATCTATTGGTCCTGCGAGTGTTTTGGTAGCAGAGGCAAAAGCCCTACGTGAAGGTCTTCACACTGCTCTTCTCCATCAACATTCTCGTATCATAGTGGAGGGGGATTCTAAGATACTAATCGACTGTTTACAAGGTCGTGATCTACTCCTTGGCGTATTCGGGTATTGATTCAGGACATTCTTAGTTGGTCACAACAGTTTCACAGTGTTGTCTTTCGACATGTGCATTTTTTTTTTGACTTTGTCAAGAGGAACCTAAAGACTTCCTAGGTCCAAGATAAACCCATTCGGCGCATGTGAAATGCTCAAACTGCGCATTGCAGCACAATGCCTGGCCACTTTGACAGCTTCATGGTTCGAACCTAGGTTGGAGAGCACACCCAACTAGGCAAGAACCACTAGGCCACTTGCAGTGGCTTTTCGACATGTGCATAGGGAGGCTAATTTTGTGGCTGATAAGCTAGCTAATCTTGCTCATAGCCATCTTGGACCTTATATTTGGTTTTTCTGTCTCCCCCTTTCTGTGTCTCCAGCGTTCCATTTGGATCAGCTGGGGGGGGGTGTTCCGCGTGGGTTTGTTTTTTAGTTTTCTGGTTGTTGTTGTTTTGGCATAAAAAAAAAATCATCACATAATACTAGAAAGATCAAAGAGTAATTTTTTTTTGTTTAAGAAATGAATCGGACCAAAACTAGAATAGTTATGCTTCATAATCAGCAATCTACAGGTATTGGCATACAAAAGTTACAAATTTCATTCCTATTATAGGGACACAACCATTAGCATTGCCGACTAAACATTGTTAAAAGGTTGAGACTTGAGAGAATTCAACAAAGAAACAGTATTAAATAGTCGTGAAATGCGGTAAGCAAATATACTTGATTGTGCTCAAACTTTTTTTTTTTGGACAAAGATTATGTTGAAATCTTTTACATCATTTTTACAGTCCTTTTGACATTTTGTTGTTGTTGATGAGGATTAAAATTGAACATTGCACCAGTAGAAGCCTAGATCTACAGCAGGGACTGGTATAAGAACCAATTCAAGTCAAAGAAAAATTCAGTCCATTCTTCTTTGTATAAGAAAAAAGAAGAAGTCGAGATTGAACTTCATTACCAGTAGAGTTTATAGCCTATCTTCACTTCAGAAATAGTCAAAATTATAGTTTAGTATTTTGATCAGTCAATTAGAACATTTCCAATTCAATTATCAAACTTGAATTCAAACCAACACACTTAACCATTGAACTATATATTGATGGTATCTTCTATATTGCTTAATCTCACAGATTTGAGACATGTAGTAAGTGGATCATAATTTGTGGGGAAATTCGTCCAAACAGTGTCTGAACTTTTCCAGACTATTAATTTTCATACCTATACTTTGAAAAATGTCATAATGGTACCTGAAGTTTTGGCCCCGACCCAATTTTCGTACCTAGCAACAGTAAAGTCGTCAACGGCGTTAAATTTTCAGGGGTAAAAGCGGTACTTCATGTATTTTGGTACAGTAAATTAATTTTAAAACAATGAAAATCCAAAATAATCCCCAAACTTTAACGTTGGGGAGACTCGAACCCCAACCCATCCCAACACATATGGGAATGAACGCCCCAACCACCAGGATGCTTGCCTGTCGTTAGTATCTGGTCAACAAAAATTATATATATCATTTAGTTTAAAAACACTTTTTCTTTGACCATTCTGTCATCTTCCTTCTCGTGTTGCAGCCTCTGCAAGTATCTCTCTCTCTCTTCCTCCTTCATTCCAGATTCCCAGCCACAAAGTTTCTTACTATTAATTTTTCTTCTTAAGTTGCAAATACCAATAGCCCAAAATCTCAATTGTTCCTTCTCCAATTCTTCTATTTCTTCTTTCTTTTTCTCTGTTTTCTTCATCTCCTTTCTTCTCCTCCATATCTGTTAATATATCTGGAGATCAAACCTCAAACTCGTCAGCTTGTATGGTGTATTTGCCTCGGTAGATGGTTTTGAACAAAATGCCTCGATTTTGTGCCGAGGCCAGCCCTGTCTCTCTCTCTTCTCTCTTCAGAAACTACATCGGAAAACCCGAGAAGCTTTCGGGCTTCACTCTGCCACCGTCGCCAGTCATTCGGAGTAGGAGTCGGAGGAGACGACGCTCTGAACACTGCAACCCACTCCACCCTGCATCCCAGCGTGCCCCGGAAATCATGGGCGAAAGACTAAGCAGCGTCGGCAAACACATCGTCATCAACGACGAGCTCGTCTGGGACAACGACACATCGTTTCCCGAACCCTGTATCGATCGCATCACCGACACCGACGGAAAGTGCAGAGGCAAGGAGGTTGGAAACGTCGTTGTCGGAGTCGGAGGAGATGAGGCGGTTGACGATGAGGACTAGGGAGTCGATGTGGGGGACGAGGGAGTTAAAGGGTTTTGAAATGGCGAGGCAGCGAATGAGGGTCTTGGTGTCCGAGACCAGGTCGAAGATCTGGAGGATCACGGGGTCCGGGAGCCGATCAAAGCCGTCTATTTCCATCCTCAGAAAGAGAGAGACAAAGAGAGAGAGATTTGAGCACAGAGGGTTTTCTGGGAATGTCATGGTTTCGGTGGAGGAAAAGAAGAGGATGGAGACGAGTGGTGAGAGAAGATGAATAGTAAAATGATGAAAATATCCCTGAAAATTTAACGTCATTGACGACTTTACTGTTGCTAGGTACGAAAATTGGGTCGGGGCCAAAACTTCAGGTACCATTATGACATTTTTCAAAGTATAGGTATGAAAATTAATAGTCTGGAAAAGTTCAGACACTGTTTGGACGAATTTCCCTAATTTGTGACTTGTTTCCATGAAGTCAAGAAAGGAGTTCGAGGGACTCTTACGGCACCTCATTTTGTGATCAATCATTCCTTGGGTTTCTCTACTTTCTCTTGACAAGATCCAGCATACTATTAAGCTTGCTTAAGCTTATCCTTATACCTAAATTGTGTTCCACATAAATTCTCAACCCCTCATTTTTCACGAGTACAATGTCCTTTTGGGCCAATTACACAATTTCACATGTACGGCTTTTCATCTGGCCTCATATTCATCCTAATAATTCCACAAGAATCATAATGCTGCTTCACATGTATGGTTTGCTCATGTACCCTCGTATTGATCCTAATAATAATAATTTCACAAGAATCCTATGCTTCGCATCCTTCACAAGGCGGGACACCGAAGTGACTTGTACAATATGCAAAACAAAAACCGAACCGAACTCTTTTGGACCCGAGATTCTGAGCCCAGTTCTCCAATACAAAACCCGGCCCACTGCAAAACCAAAACCCCAAAACACATTCCCGCGCTTCCCACTGTGAGCAGTACCACCATATGGAACCCTGGGAAGAAGCTCTCGACGTAGACGACGACGTTTCGGAGCTCCCCTCTTTCTCTCTTCGCCCTTGCAACCACTCTTCGTCTCCTTCCCTAAACCCCCAACCCAAACCCTCCTCTCCATCTCCGGCCCTCATTCCGGGCCCCGCCGGCGCCGTTCAGGCCGCGATGCACCGCCGCTCCCAGACCTCCTCCTCCTCCGACGAGCCGATTCCGACGCAGGAGTTCATAAGGAGAGTCTTCGAGAACGGCGACGAGGAAGACGACGATTTCTTCGCCGATTCTTGGCTCCGCGCTCTCGATTCAGAAGGCGGTGGCGGCCCTCGGACCCCTTTGGGTTCGATCAAGAAGGGGCTTGGCACTCACAGAGTAGCTAAGGTAGTTCTATTACGTCGTCGTTTTGGTGTCAATTGGTGAAATTTTGTGATCTCGGATTTGGGGTTGGAATATTAGAATTGGGAGCACTTTGAGAAAAATTGGAAACCCTTAATCTGTATCAGGCAAATTAGGTTTTAAAGATTTGAGCTTTGTTAAAATTGCGAAACCGATTGAGTAGAACTGAGTCGGTGATTCTTGTGGTGTTCTGTTTTTGCTGGTTGATTAGGTTGTTGCTATGATCAAATCTTGCACCCCAAATGGTCTTGGTGATCTCATGTTGACTTTGAAGGTGAGTGTGTGCATAAATGTGTTGGTTTTTCTGTGGTTATTTGTTGGTCTTTAGCTTGCGTAAACTAAGAACTAGATTTGCTCCCCGAACTTTTCACTTTGTGCCATTTAGAGAAAGCAATGTGGCTGAAGTTTTGGGTTCAGGATCCTACAGGTACAATTGGTGCTACCATCCACTGCAAAGCCCTTTCTGAGGGAGAGTTTGGGAAGAGCATTTCTGTGGGTGCGGTTTTGGTTCTGCAGAAGGTTGGATTTTCTGATGTCTCGTTTACAGTTTGAGTTTCACTGATTATCTTTAGTGAGTTGTGATTTAGATACTAATGTCATAATCAACACCATGGGAATGACTAATGAATGCTTGTTATCAGGTTGCTGTGTTTTCCCCCTCACACACTGCATGTTATCTTAATGTGACGGTGAGCAACATTGTCAAGGTGCGTGCTCTTTTTGGTCTGGACAATTTTTAGAGTACTGTAGAAACATAGGCAAAGAAAGGCATCTTTGATTGGTTACGAATATGTCTACAGAGCCCGGCCATCCATTTTTCTCAACACTTTGCTTGAGCTTTTAGAGGGTTGCTATTTGATGATCTTCATATTCACTTAGATGTGTTTGATCACTTGATGAAGGAAAGCCCTTAAAAGCAGAGTTAGAGGGCATCCTACAATCAATATTTGATGTGTTCGATCAAGTCCTTAATCACATGCCGCATTTCTGGGGCACTAATATTATTGGCACATTGCTCTCCCTTTCTTTTTCAATATCTCAGCACATAAGATCTCCTTGTGTTGGAGTTGGTCACAAGTATTTATTTTCCTATGAGCCACCAACCAGATACACCACATCCCACATTCTTTCTGTTTTCTTGTCATTTCATTTGAAGTTTACTGATGAAATGTTTCATTTACAGGTCATTTCCAAGGATAGTGGGCCTCTTGCCACAAAAGATTTTCCAATTTCGTCAGTTAATACTCCTGCTCTCATCAGTGGTAAGTCAAACTTATAAGTAGGCAATATTCTTATGTTCAATCTGCTTGTATTACAGAGAAAAGTTGCTTCTCATTTTATATGTTGCCTGCGGGTGTGAGAGATGAGATTGTAACATGAATTCTTATGTTTCTTAGTAAAACTTAATTGTTTTGTACCTCTTTGTTCTTTACAGCAGAAAGTAGTAAAATGTTACGGATGCCACAAGAAAAACTCCTCCCATCAGAAGAAAGTACTCAGCGAATCATGGAAGGTCTGAGACAAAATTCCAAGGTGATTGGGAGTGAAAATATTGAGAAGCATATGGAAACTGGCCACGCGGCACCAGGAAGGATTTTCTCTGCTCACGTGCACTCTGGAAGCCAATTTGCTGCTGTAGAGATAGAGCCTTCATTGGTGGAAAAGGCTATGCGTAATGGAATCACTAAAATGTCTGTTAGAGAGGACATTATTGATACAGAACAAGTAACTGGGGTTGCTGAGGAGCTCAGAATGGCTGAAGAGGACAATTCATCAAGCATCATCCAACCCATTAGTGGTTCAGCAAACTCGACTGAGATTCCTGATAATCCTGGGAGAATAACAGGAGCAAAAAGGCCAAGGCAGCCACTGAGCTTAACAACTGCGCTCCCAGACTATACAGAAGAACAACTAAATCTGTTTGACTTTGACTGAGGCTTACCTTGCTACTCAGTTGCTTAGAATCATACAAGTACATGTAATGACCTGAATTCGAGCCGCAGACTTGTAAATAGGATGCATTAGAAGTTGTCATATTGTTTTGATGCTAGTTCAACATTTGTTTGCACGCTGAATCAAATGACAAAAAGTTTGCCAAACCGGAACTTCTCAACTTTCAAAACCACTGAGCCCCAGTTTGGGGGTATACGTAAGCATATATAACTTTTAGCTTATGAAAGCTGTTACTTGGATCGGAAGAAAGAGAGATGGAGTGGAGACCGATAATCTTGACGGAGCCGGAGGCCATGGACGTGTAATTGGGGTGAAGATCGATCTAGACGAAGTTTCTCGCGCAAGGGCCATCGAGGCCATCGATTCGTTCCTCAAACAATACGAGGAATGTTTTTGGTCAGTAGTGATTGCCGAGATCAGCACAGCGATCAGAGAAGAGCTCCTAAAATCTAGGAATGTGATCGATGTCGAGTTGGTTGTTGAGTATCTTTCAAACGGCGGCGTTGAGAAGAAGGAGGAGGAAAGTTTGGAGGAGAAGAAGAAGGAGGAAGGTTTGGAGGAGAAGAAGAATGAGGAAGGTTTGGAGGAGGAGGAGGAGGGATTGGAGGAGGAAGATGTGGAAGACGAGGAGGACTCGGAGGGATCGGGGGAGGAGTTGGAAGATGAAGAAGATTCGGATCAGGAGTCGGAAGAGGAAACGGATGAGGATTCCGATGATGATGATGTGGAGGTGGTGGCGGAGGGGAAAACGGAGGCGGTGGTGGCTTATGAGGAGGAGGAGATATATGCAAAGGATCACATTCCAATTATTGCATCCGTCTTTGAGCATCATTTCGGCATGCTATTGAGCGAGCCATGCATTATGACGTACATTATAAATTTACCAAAATTTGAACTACCAAAAAGAAAATAAGTTGGAGAAAATGATATCATAATGGCTTTGCTGAATCATGATCAAATGCTTTAAAGCTCAGCTGATATTTAGAGAAACAACATTGACTAGTTACATATATTTTGACACTGTAAACAATAATAATCTAATGCTCAAAAAACTTATCAGATCAAACAATAATTCAGACCCCTTAAAAGCATCCCTTCTCATCAGAAGTTCAGAACTGCTGTGCAAATTGTCAACTGTATGAATTGGTCTTTCAGGGCAGAGTGAACTTTGACGATTTTCAGCAACTTCTTCTTGTGCTTTCCAAAACAAGTGCATGCACTTGATCACCTATTGAAGAAATAACTTCCTCAATCTTTCAGCAGCAGCGGCTGCTCTTTTATTCGTTGGTTCAAGAACACGTGCATATTTAAAATCTGCAGGATAATACAAAATCTGATTCGTGTGGTGTTCTGTGCTTGCTGGTTGATTAGATTGTTGCTATGATCAAATCTTGCACCCCAAATTGTCTTGCTATGATCATTTTGAAGGTCAGTGTATATATGAAATTATAAACGTGTGGTTTTTCTGTGGTCATTTGTCGGTCTTAGCTTTCGTAAACTAAGAAATAGATTTGCTCCCTGAACTTTTAACGTTGTGCCATTAGAGTTAGCAATGTGTGTGTGGCTGAAGTTTTGGCTTCTGGATCCTACAGGTACAATTAGTGCCACCATCCACCGCAAAGCCCTTTCAGTTTGGGAAGAGCATCTTTGTGGGTGCAGTTTTTGTTCTGCAGAAGGTTGGGTTTTCCGATGTCTCATTTACAGTTACAGTTAGATACTAATGTCACAATCAACACCATGGGAATGACTAATGAATGTTTTTTTTATCAGGTGTTGGTGTCGAAAAATTCCGTAGAGGAGTTTGACTCACCAATGAATGCGGACTGGAGCGGGAGCCGACCAGAAATGATCGAGAAGCTCCCTTGGAGCGTTGACCTGGAGTTTGACCGCCGGCTCGAGGAAAAGGGGGGGGGGTACCTGCAGAAAACCCTCCGATGCCTAAGTCAGTACGTTTCTCAGTAGTGGAGTAAAACAGGCTGGAATGAGATGTCTTACCTGGTCAGTATGCCCCCTATTTATAGATGAGGGAGAGCTTGCACCACAGTTGCGTTTAATATCGATAACTGTACTCATTATTGTCATAACTCCGCAGTATTGAATAACGCCATCACCGTTATTCTATATTGCCATCAATAACGTAATCACTGCACGTTGTACCATTACTCCGCGTTACTAATAACGCCATTGCTTCGCGTTTATGGAATAATGTCATCTCTCGGCGTTATGGCGAATAACGTCATCGCTCCGCGTTATGGCGTTATCGAATAACGCCATTACTCCACGTTATGGTGTTATTGAATAACGCCATTACCATTACTCCGCGTTATGGATTAACGCCGTCGCTCCGCGTTATGGCGTTATTAAATTCGCTCCGCGTTATGGCGTTATTAACGTCGCTCCGCGTTATGGCGTTATTAACGCCGTCGCTCCGCGTTATGGAATAACGCCATCGCTCCGCGTTATGGCGTTTATTCAATAACACCATCATGTCATCCATTACGACTGCGCCTCCTTAACGCCATCTTCATTGTGTCTTTAATAACGGTGATTGCCACCGCATCTACGATTGTCATTGTCCGCGTACTTATGGCGAGGGTCAATTGTCATAATGGTGGGTCAAATTCGTTGATTACCCCCACATCAGGTTGCCATGTTTTCCCCCTCGCACTCTGCATGTTATCTTAATGTGACATTGAACAACATTGTCAAGGTTCGTGCTCCTTTTAGTGTTTACAATTATTAGAGTACTGTAGACACAGGCAAAAAAAGGCATGTTTGATTGGTTAGGAACATGTCCAGAGAGTCTTTTCTCATCACTTTGCTTGAGCTTTTAGAGGGTTGCTATTTGATGATCTTCATATTCACTTGGATGTGTTTGATGAAGGAAAGCCCTTAAATTCCAGAATAAGAGGACTTCCTACAATCAATATTCAATGTGCTTGATCAAGTCTCTAATCACATACCACATTTCTGGGGCACTAATATTCTTAACAAATCGCTCTGCCTTTATTTTTCAAAAATCTCAGCAATGTGAAGATAAACATAAGATCTCCTTGTGTTGGAGCTGGTCACAAGTATTTATTTTCCTATGAGTCACCAACGAGATACACTCACACCACATCCCACATTCTTTCTGTTCTCTTGTTATTTCGTTTGAAGTTTACTGATGAATTGTTTCATTTACAGGTCATTTCCAAGGACAGTGGACCTCTTGCCACACAAGATTTTCCAATTTCATCAGTTAACATTCCTGCTCCCATCAGTGGTAAGTCAAACTTATAAGTAGGTGATCGATCTTCTTATATTCAATCTGCTTGTATTACAAGGAAAAGTTGCTTCTCATTTTATATGTTGCCTGTGGGTGCGAGAGACGAGATTGTAACATGAATTCTTATTCCTTAGTAAAACTTAATTGTTTGTACTCTTTGTTCTTTACAGCAGAAAGCAGTAAAATGTTACGGATGCCACAAGAAAAATTCCGCCCGTCACAGGAAAGTACTCAGCGAATCATGAAACATCTGAGAAGCATATGGAAACTGGCCACACGGCACGAGGAAGGATTGTCTCTGCTCACGTGCACTCTGGAGGCCAATTTGCTGCTGTAGAGATAGAGCCTTCATTGGTGGAAAAGGCTATGCCTAATGGAATCACTAAAATGTCAGTTAGAGAGGACATTACTGATACGGAACAAGTAACTGGGGTTGCTGAGGATCTCAGAATGGCTGAAGAGGACAATTCATCAAGCATCAGCCAACCCATTAGTGGTTCAGCCAACTCGACTGAGATTCCTGATAATCATGGGAGAATAACAGGAGCGAAAAGGCCAAGGCAGCCACTGAGCTTAACAACTTCACTCCCAGACTATACAGAAGAACAACTAGATCTGTTTGATTTTGACTGAGGCTTACCTTGATACTCGATTGCTTAGAATCATATAATGATCTGAATTCGACTCGCAGACTTGTTAATAGGATGCATTAGAAGTTATCATATTGTTTTGATCTGCCACATATACAAATTATGGAATATGAAATTGATCACCTTGTTTTTCTTTATCAGTAATAATATTTCATTAACAAGAATCTAAAAGGATTACTGATAGGAGCATTTTAATGCGACGTTTTAACTGCATTTCCCAACATTTTCTGCGTTATTTCCTTAATAAAACTCTGTTTAGGAAAGTTTCCATTCTTCGATTGGGAAAGTTCCTATTTGTAGAAAGTTTCTATTTTATAGTTTCTATTTTTCATTTTTGGAAAGTTTCCATTTTCAGTTTAGGAAAGTTGCCATTTTTCATTTTAGGAAAGTTTCTATTTTTCATTAACGGATTCTATTTTTAGGACCTCGGAGCTAAAAAGTGGAAATGAACTCACGAAATGAAAGAGGAGCTTGCAAACGTTAAGGGGAGCAAAAATGAGACACAAAGGGCCACAGAAATGAGCAGAAATGAAGAAAAGAAGTTTTCCTGCTTCAACCAGGAAACCCTGCGAAAAGGAGGAGAGCTTACCAAGCAAGTTTTCAACGCAACCATGAAAAGGAAATGGAAAAATGAAGTGTCATGACGTTGGAAGGTGACAAGGCTTGAAGTTGAAGCAACAAGGCCCAAGAACTCTCAAGACTTTGTGGATTTTCGGCAATTGGATCAAAGCCCACTAAAGGCCCATGGAATTAGGGTTTGTGACGCAAAGAATAAACCCTAGGAAGCTTTGCCGTGAAAATACAAAGGGGGAGAGAGAATTGGCGTGAAAATCAAGCAAGAACCAAGAAGATTTCGGCAAGAGATTTTCTAGGGCAATTTTAAAGGAAAGCAAAAGTGTGGAGACCAAGAAAAGTGCTAAAAGGTGTCTAGATACATTCCTAAAATCCCTAAAGGTAGTTTGGCCGAAATAAAAGAGAGAAAATCAGAATATTATCAAGGAATTTCGGCAAGATTATTTAGGGAGGTATTTTAGAGAATTTTGTGATTGGTTGGACCACATCATAGGGCTTATTTGGCAAGCTATCATTGGAGGAAACTATGTGGAATTTTCAGATTAATTCCATGGATTTATTAGAGAAGTACACGGCTTGGAGACCAAGACATGCCGTCCCCTATATATGCTCCCTCATTCTAGACGTCTAGGGTTCCGAATTTTACACTTTCACACTTTAGAAAAAAATCAGAAAACCCTTTGTTGCCGTGAGCATCTTCATCCCTCTCTCCATCCTCTAGTCATCTCCACGAGTTCAAGCAAGGCCAAGGGAGAAGAAGAGCCGTGATCATCATCATCCATCACCATCCTTGAAGCTTGCTTTCGAGATTCAGGGACCACAACGTTAATCGTTCGTCTTCATCATCATCCACGGTGTAATCCGATTCTCCTTTGTAACCTTTGTTTTGAATTCGTTGGTTATGAACTAGTTGACATATATGTTTGAACAAAGTTATTATTTCTGGAATTTTTATGATTAAATGAGAATTCTCGATTCCTATGTTGTGATTCTTGGTTGCTTTTGTGAGTTTGTTTGATTAAATTTGCTTGATAGATATCCTTTGTGTGTTAATCTTGTGTGGTTCGAAACATATAGGGTTTATGCATAATTGTTGCTAGGTTTAAGAACATAATTCAACTTTTTGTTTTGTGTAAACTTGAATCAAAGTAGTAAAGGTTTTGGACAAAGATCGAATTTAATTGAAGAGGATTGCAATTAGGTGGACTTTTCCATACTAAGTTGAATACTTGAGTTGATAGCCTTTCTCTATGTCTAATGCGTTAAACATGTTATGATTATCTAACTTTTGAATGCATGTTTGATAGGATTGATCTAGGTGCTTTCACTTAGGTTAATTAGCATTGAAAAGTAAAATATGGGAAATCGTTTTCTTTCTAACGTTTCACATGATCAACTCCTTTCTCATGACTTAGATGAACAATATTAGGGTTGAATCGAATTTGATTATAAGTTTCGGTTTTGATCTTTGTTTCTCTCATTCCATCCTTGTATTTATGTTTTTGCATTTTAATTGTTTTACTTACTTAGTTTTATTTTCGAAAACCAAAAACAAAAACCCCTATTTTCTCGTAAATATGTTTATACTTTGTATTATTTTTGTAAATAATTGTCTTTGTATTTTTGTTGACAGGTGTACCCTCAATCCCCGGAATAGAACGATCCCTACTTGCTTATACTACTAATGATATTTTTAGGGTTAAATTATGCGCTTGCTTTTAGCGTATCAATTACAAACATACAAAAGAACTGGCCATCAATCTAAGACTAGAAACACACAACAGATGGGAAAGCACCAACAATGTTGTCGATCAAAAGATCTCACAAAATCCTAAAAAGTATCCTACAAGTTAAGAAACGTCGCTCCGCCCCTTTTATGCCCTTCATTTTTTGTATGCCTTTGTAATCTTATTCATGTACGCCGAGTACTTCATAGGCTTCTTGGACGTTGTGTTTTTAAGACTTTTCAAGGCTATAGCTGCTGCCTGCTCAAGCCGATCGACTATTGATTTGCAGTTTTTGTTAGCTTCTACTAAATCAATTCCATTCGGATCATTCCCATTCGAACGTAGAATGTTCATACTTATTAGCAAATTAATCTGGCCTTGAATTGTAAATTTGTCAACTGTATATGTATCTCTAATGAGCTTTTCAACCTTCTCTATTTCAACAGAGCCACTTCTTATAATTACCTTTATTAAGTGCAACAAATTGAAACTCATCATGGCTTTTCTCTCCGCTTTAAACCTTCTATCCTCAAGTTTGCTTAATTGCTCTGCCTCTATATTAATTTTATATCCAGAAGTACCCACTCGCCACTCCAAAATATATAGTAAATACTGTAGAGGTTCTATAACGTCAAATTTCTTTTTATTTTTCTTATCCAACTTCCACGGAACGTAATATCTGATATCTTCACTAAGCTTTTTCTCAAGTTCTGTTATTATTCTTGCAGATGCCATCCTTTCCCCTCTAATTAGAGATATAATGATGTTGTACAGAACGACTGCACGGCCAATCTTAATTGCATTCTTCACTAATTTCTCACTCATATCTTTGTATTCCGAAGTTGTCATGCCGATCACAAAATGTTTGTCATCATTTTGTGGAAGCAAGTCTTTTAGCCACGTAATCGAATTTTTCACTTGCTCATTTATCTTTTGGTTGATAATCTCTTTTTGGGTTATTTTACCACCAGCTGGAATCAACGATACAAGTTTCCACGTTTGCGCAAGATACTCTGAAAGATTAACCTCCTTCGTGATGATTTTTTGACAAGAAGCACTTGGACACTCCGGTGGAATTTCAAGGTCATCTCGACTTGACTTGGGGAGGACCATGCAATTCCATAATATGAAATCAAGGCTATAACTAGTCTTAAGAGTAACCAGACGTTCATGTTTAACTGTATCAGTTTCCTTGTCATGTATTGCAATTTATGTTGCATGAATAACTTGAGGCGCAATCATCTTTATTATTTCGAAATAGAAATTTGAGCGCTTCAATTGTATCTTGTTTACAATATTAGAGATCGTTCTAAGCCCAAGTTTCAAAAGACGATACTGCTCTTCCAATTGTTGACCAAATAAAAACACATCGGCCATCACATCACGTAGAGCATCTCCATTCTCTCTTTTTTGTTTTTGACCATTGGTTTGTATCACTATAGGAATGTGATCTGAGATATCTCCATCTGTCAGATGCAATACCCTAGGAGAATCAAATATTTTTTTCCATTTCACTGAGACCAATCCTCTATCAAGCCTCTGCTTAATGTTATCTTTCTTCCACGTAAATTTACTACCCTCAAAAGGCATGTCATCACAAAGACCACATTCTTTGACGACATTCTTGAACGCTTTTATCTTCGATTTGCTCTTTTTCAGCCCGCCATTTTTCTCATGCTGATATAAAATTTCAGGGTTAAATTATACGCTTGCTTTTAGCGTATCAATTACAAACATACAAAAGAACTGGCCATCAATCTAAGACTAGAAACACACAACAGATGGGAAAGCACCAACAATGTTGTCGATCAAAAGATCTCACAAAATCCTAAAAAGTATCCTACAAGTTAAGAAACGTCGCTCCGCCCCTTTTATGCCCTTCATTTTTTGTATGCCTTTGTAATCTTATTCATGTACGCCGAGTACTTCATAGGCTTCTTGGACGTTGTGTTTTTAAGACTTTTCAAGGCTATAGCTGCTGCCAGCTCAAGCCGATCGACTATTGATTTGCAGTTTTTGTTAGCTTCTACTAAATCAATTCCATTCGGATCATTCCCATTCGAACGTAGAATGTTCATACTTATTAGCAAATTAATCTGGCTTTGAATTGTAAATTTGTCAACTGTATATGTATCTCTAATGAGCTTTTCAACCTTCTCTATTTCAACAGAGCCACTTCTTATAATTACCTTTATTAAGTGCAACAAATTGAAACTCATCATGGCTTTTCTCTCCGCTTTAAACCTTCTATCCTCAAGTTTGCTTAATTGCTCTGCCTCTATATTAATTTTATATCCAGAAGTACCCACTTGCCACTCCAAAATATATAGTAAATACTGTAGAGGTTCTATAACGTCAAATTTCTTTTTATTTTTCTTATCCAACTTCCACGGAACGTAATATCTGATATCTTCACTAAGCTTTTTCTCAAGTTCTGTTATTATTCTTGCAGATGCCATCCTTTCCCCTCTAATTAGAGATATAATGATGTTGTACAGAACGACTGCACGGCCAATCTTAATTGCATTCTTCACTAATTTCTCACTCATATCTTTGTATTCCGAAGTTGTCATGCCGATCACAAAATGTTTGTCATCATTTTGTGGAAGCAAGTCTTTTAGCCACGTAATCGAATTTTTCACTTGCTCATTTATCTTTTGGTTGATAATCTCTTTTTGGGTTATTTTACCACCAGCTGGAATCAACGATACAAGTTTCCACGTTTGCGCAAGATACTCTGAAAGATTAACCTCCTTCGTGATGATTTTTTGACAAGAAGCACTTGGACACTCCGGTGGAATTTCAAGGTCATCTCGACTTGACTTGGGGAGGACCATGCAATTCCATAATATGAAATCAAGGCTATAACTAGTCTTAAGAGTAACCAGACGTTCATGTTTAACTGTATCAGTTTCCTTGTCATGTATTGCAATATATGTTGCATGAATAACTTGAGGCGCAATCATCTTTATTATTTCGAAATAGAAATTTGAGCGCTTCAGTTGTATCTTGTTTACAATATTAGAGATCGTTCTAAGCCCAAGTTTCAAAAGACGATACTGCTCTTCCAACTGTTGAGCAAATAAAAACACATCGGCCATCACATCACGTAGAGCATCTCCATTCTCTCTTTTTTGTTTTTGACCATTGGTTTGTATCACTATAGGAATGTGATCTGAGATATCTCCATCTGTCAGATGCAATACCCTAGGAGAATCAAATATTTTTTTTCCATTTCACTGAGACCAATCCTCTATCAAGCCTCTGCTTAATGTTATCTTTCTTCCACGTAAATTTACTACCCTCAAAAGGCATGTCATCACAAAGACCACATTCTTTGACGACATTCTTGAACGCTTTTATCTTCGATTTGCTCTTTTTCGGCCCGCCATTTTTCTCATGCTGATATAAAATTTCATTAAAGTCTCCAAAAATTATCCATGGGAGATTCTTCTTAATTTTTGATAAGCTTCGGAGCCACTCCCATGAGCGGTACTTCAATTTTGGGTCCCCATAGAATCCTGTCAACCTCCACTTTTGACCTGTAGGACTTACGTTAATCACGAAATCAAGATAATTGCTTGTCTTATTTAAAAAGTCGTCATTTACATTTGTTTTCATTAACATGGCCAAACCAACACAGTTATCTTTACCGGCTGCCGCTCTGCTTGCAGGAGAATCCCAAACATTTTGAAACCCTAGTGAGGAAGAGACTTCTTTGATAACTTCAGACGACAAGCGAGTCTCTATAAGAAGAATAATTGAAGGTTCATAGTTATTAATAAGAACTTTTAACATATCTATGGCTGAGTCGCCAAGCCCACGGCAATTCCAGAACAAAACAGTAGGATACTTTTCCGGTTCTTCTTTTTAATGAGGAGGAGGAGATTGATGATTTTAATGATCCAACAACGAGAGAAGAATGCATGGAGGATCTGTTGCTTGTGTGCAGTCGGATGGGATTGAGTATGAAACAAGGCGATGAGGGGGAGATCCTGGATATGATCATTCCTTACATTCGTGGATGCCCTATGTATCGCGAGGGAATCACAGTTTTCATGACAAGGGTGAGAGAACATATCGATAGGTGTAGCACCCTCGACGATTTGGAGACGGTGAAGAACGCCCTCAACAGTAGCATTTTTCTAGAGGAATATGAGGACTGGAAAAAAGAGGAGCAGACCATCACCAGTAGGGTGTGTACCAAATCCTCTTCTTACTTAATTGTCTTGTAACTTTTCCCTTTTATTTTTTGTTTTGTTATGTTGACTTCTCCTTGTAAACTTCTGTTTCTCTATTATGTTGCTCTCTCTGACACACAACTGCTTTAGCCTTGTAACTTTTCTCTTTTATTTTAGTTCTCCCTTCCTAGTTGTCTTATGTTGACCTCTTTGACACTGGAGGAGGATATGGCTGATGCTAAGGACCAAGTTAATCAACTGGTAATGCATGAATCCTTTTCTTTTTGACTGAAATAAATACCATTAATGACCAGCATTAGTATTGTAATTTAGAGACTGCTAGGCTTCCTAGGTTCATAAAGACACTATGCCAAAAAGGCCTTCAGACGACACACATCAGACGACATAAGTTTTGTTTTATGTCGTCTGGGTTTTTCAGACGACATAATTTTTTTTTATGTTGTCTGAATATACACTGAAACCATACTGGTTTAGTTTGGAAAAATGGTGAGAATTCAGACAACAAATTTGTGTAGTTGTAGAAGGTGGTGATTTCCTATCTCAAATTTGGATAAATGGTGAGAATTCTGATAACACATTTGTGTAGTTGTAGAAGGTGGTGATTTCCTATCTCAATTTTGGATAAATGGTGAGAATTCTGATAACACATTTGTGTAGTTGTAGAAGGTGGTGATTTCCTATCTCAAATTTGGAGGGATATCCAAAAGTTGATTAATTCTTTTCCCTCTCAAATAGCCGTATGCCTTAGTTGACTGGAATATGTTGTGACATTTAGACAATATTTAATTGTTGTCTAAATGTGGGGGTTGTTTTAAAATTTCCCAAGTTATTTGACTTGTGCTATTTGACATATATCCCTCGCAATTAAGTCACTTTCGTTCTGTCCTTCTCACTCGATCAGTCAGCTCTCTCATCTCGACCTAGAAACCGCGAAACCTAAAACACCAGCCTCGCTTTCTCCTTTTCACTTAGCTCTCTCAGCTCTCTCCGATCTCGGTTCTCTTTCAGCCAATTTCGATTCGGTTATTTTCAATTTGGGGATGGGGTGCCTTTCATCATCGTTCAGTGTTCCGGTTACATAAAACCCAGACCTCTCTCTTTCTCTTTCAGCCTCCTTGATAGACGACGACGGCGAAACAGTCTCATCTCGACCTAGAACCGGTGAAACCTAAAACACCAGCCTCTCTCTCTGTCCTTTTCACTTAGGTCTCTCTGATCTCAGTTCTCTCTCAGCCAATTTCGATTCGGTTCTTTTCAATTTGGGGAAGGGGTGCCTTTCATCCTCGTTCAGTGTTCCGATTACTTAAAACCCAGACCTCTCTCTCTCTCAGCCTCCTTGATAGACGACGGCGGCGAAACGGCGGCATTAAATGACTTTGCTTGGTGTCTCCTTCAATCCGAAGTCAATCACTCAGTGAGTCATCGTCTTCTCTCTCTCAATCTCTCATGGACGGTCGCCGGTACTAGCCCTAGCTCTCCCTCTGTTCTCGAAGCTCGACTGCACCATTGAAGCGTTGTTTTGAGAAAGGTATTGGCTTTAGTCAATTTTTCTGGGATTTATATGATCTGGGTTTCGTTCAATTTCGTTTTTATTGGGTTTTTAATGCATGTGTTTTGTTTCTCAATAGATGAAATTGGTAAGTTTAATTGAAACACGGTTGTTTTGCAGATCTATACCTTCAAATTCTTCACCCCGAAGCAATCAAGAGCCAACACAAGAGTTCCCTACAAGAAAGATTAGTTTGCTATATCGACCATTGGGGCTTGGTTGGTGTGATTGTAGCAAGGTTAGTCCTTTGTACACTTTTGAACTGATTTTGTTAATAGCAGATTAAGAATGGGGAGGACACCGTCCCGATAAGCATGGTTGATTTTTTGAAGAACCAAAAACTGAATTGAGTTTGGTGATTGAAATAATTTTATGGTCTATTTTGTTGCCCGATGAATTGAATTAGTGCAGCAGTGGAATGGTATTTGCCTAAAAGAGAGTAGGTTTTCAATTCAATGGTAGAAATGTGGTGGTATATTTTGATATTTGTTCAGATCACTAGTGCAAGAAAATTTAAGTGGTGTAACTGTTTGTTCTTTTCTTATTGGCAGGGTGGTGTCTCTCTATGTGATGCTGATGATCTGTCTTTAACTTTAGAAAAGGTTAGTCTACTACATATGTGATGATACATGTGGTAAAGATCAATGATTTTTTAATATTCTGGATTAGGATGAAGCACATTTTAAATTGATCATTTCTTTTGTGAGATTGTTGCTTTTGTTTAATTGTGTAGTGGTGCGAGTGGCTTCTACTTTCTGATTTTGTGTTTCTTTTCTTGATAATTATGTTTTATTGATTATACTTTACAGCTGTGCATATACTTCTACTTTGTAATTACTATATGGAGTACTTTCTGTGGTTTGGTCGGTAATCTTGTTACCATAAACTTCTTACTTGCTTTATTAGTAGTTAATGATGTTTTGGTTCAAGTTTTGAGCTGGGTCTTTACAGTAATGCATTTGGATGATTTTCTTTAATAAATGTAGTGATAGTTTGCTAAATCTCTTTTTACTATAGCTCTCAGAATTACATTCCATTGGGTTGGGGTTAAATTGAAAAGAACAAAATGAGAAAAATCAGAAACGGAGAATAATAAGGTTGCTCTTTTAAGAGCTGAAATGTTCGAGGACCCTTTGCTTATGCATTGCTAAGACTGCCATATATGATTATTATTATTATTTTATAAAAGTAAACTCTTAAGGATTGAATAATTCTAGTGCTCACTTTAGTGATGTGTTTAGAGGCTAAATACTCTGAGGTCAGATTGTAACCCCTTTCTACCCTCTTTAAACTTATTTTGTAACTTCTTCATGATGGGTGGTCAAATGTACATCTGCATTTTTTTTTTCTTTTGCCTTTGTTGTACTAACACAAGAATATATCAAATGCAGCAGGAGGGCGAGATTGGCGTACAGGAGAGACGCTCTGAACACAAAGTAACCATTTTGTAAATTTTTATTCCCAAAGTGAGTCGGCAATTTATATGACACTATGATCCTTTATAATATTTTTGATATTTTGATTTTGTTTGTCTTTTTTTCTTGTTTTGAGTTTGAATAATAGTTCTTCTTTTTCTAACATGTTCCTTTTGTTTTGTTGACCTTGATAGGGAAACTTGGTGGTACAAAAGGATTTGTGAAGGAAGGCTCACTGCTAGTAGTGTAGTGGAGAAAAATAGAAGGTTTTTTTGTTAAAATTTCTGGTGAGTCTTCAATGTTTGTGATTTATATATATATATATGAGTCAGCAAGTAGCTAATTATCGTTTTGCTGATGTCTTTGCCTGCACATAATGATTATATGTTTACTGCTAGCTAGTTGAGTATAATCATAAGTTCATTTTTTATTCCGTGATAGAGTATTGTATTATTTTGTATAATAGAAGTATCAGCATGGAATGCAATCTGAACATTAGAATTGTCATGGATCGATGTAATTGTTGCAGCTATATGTGGATGAATTTGTATGTGTTAAGACCACTCTTACCAGTACTAGTCTTAACAAATATACTGTATATTAGAAGTATGAGCATGTTAAGCAATGTTACTTTTACAATTAGCATCTATTTGAGTGTGTTGAATTTGTTATATATGAAGGAACCTATATATTTAAGATGGATAAGTCATGGATGCATGCTGATAGAAGATCAAAGAAGTTTGAGGTAGGAGTAGCAGAGTTTCTCAAGTTTGCCGAGTCTAATGCCAATAACAAAAACAAGATTTCTTGTCCTTGCTTGAAATGTAGTAACACGGAGGGATTTTCTGTTGGAGTTATTAAGGATCATATATTTTGGAATGGTATTAACGAAAGTTATAAGCATTGGAGGTGGCATGGGGAAGCTGCTACATCTGCTATGAATGACAATAGAGTTGAATCTGAAACTGTAGATTGGGAACCTGGGATGGGGGAGAATGATTGGGGCTTTGGGGAAAGTGAGGATGAGCAGATTTCCGAAGACTCTAATGAGTTTTTGAAGTATGTAGAGGATGGGGATCAACCTTTGTACCCTGGTTGTACGAAGACAACCAAGCTGAATGGTCTGATTCAGACCTTCAATTTGAAAGCAAAGCATGGAATGACCGATGCTTGCTATTCAGATATGCTTATCATGATTGGGGGTCTGCTTCCTGAAGGGAATCAGGTTCCTTTGTCTTTGTATGAAGCGAAAAAGACACTTAGTGCTTTAGGGATGGAGTATGAAAAAATTCATGCATGTCCTAATGACTGCATCTTGTATAGACAGCAGCATGCAGATGCACTCATCTGCCCCAACTGTGGTGTTCCAAGGTGGAAATTGGGTAGGGATAAAACTGTGAAAGAAGGGATACCTGCAAAGGTTTTATGGTACTTTCCACCAATCCCAAGGTTCAAACGATTGTATCAATCGACCAACACAGCTAAGAATCTTACTTGGCATGAGTTTGGTAGAAAGAAAGATGGAATGATGCGACACCCAGCTGATTCTCCTACTTGGGAATTACTTGACAAGCAATATCCAGAATTCAGTAGCGACCCTAGAAACCTCAGACTAGCTCTATCTTCTGATGGATTTAACCCGCATAGTTCTCTAAGCAGCAAGTATTCTTGTTGGCCAGTTATACTGGTCACATATAACCTTCCTCCATGGCTTTGTATGAAGAGGAAGTTTATGATGTTAACATTGTTAATATCGGGACCAAAGCAACCTGGTAACGATATAGACATCTACTTGCAGCCATTAATAGATGATCTGAAAATATTGTGGGATGGGGTTGAGGGAGTATACGATGCACTAAGAGGGGACTACTTCAAATTGAAAGCGGTGCTGCTGTGGACTATTAATGACTTTCCCGCATACGGGAACTTGTCTGGTAGCATTGTTAAAGGATACAATGCTTGTCCAATATGCCTTGACCAGACTCGACCTCATAGGTTGAAGAGAGGTAAAAAAATGGCATTCATGAGGCATCGCAGGTTCCTACCTAGACATCATCCGTATAGGAAACAGGCTGCTGCTTTTGACAACACCATAGAGGAGGACCTACCTCCTCTACCATTAACCGGAGAGGAGGTGTTTTCTAGAGTAGAGGGTCTGAATTGTGTGTGTGGGAAAAAGAAACGCTCTCCTCCTGCCAAGGGTGTTGAAGAGCAAGGGAGACCTTGCTGGAAGAAGAAGTCTGTCTTCTTTGAACTAGAGTACTGGAAATATATTCCGGTACGACATAATCTCGATGTCATGCACATTGAGAAGAATTGCTGTGATGCCATCATTGGTACGCTGCTGAACATTCCCGGGAAGACAAAGGATGGGGTTGCAGCGCGTTTGGACATGGTGGAAATGGGTATTAGGGCTGGTTTGAACCCAAAAGTTGGTGCCAAAAGGGATAAATTACCTCTGGCTAGTTGGAACTTGATGCTTGCTGAAAAAAAAATAGTTTGTGGCTCTTTTTTTGAAATGACAGTTCCTGTTAGGTTTTCGTCAAATGTAAGGAATCTTGTCTCTATGGAGGATTTAAAACTTGCTGGTCTGAAATCGCATGACTGTCACACTATCATGCAGATTCTTCTTCCTGTTGCTTTACGTTCTGTTCTTGAGAAGCCGGTTAGGTATGCAATAATCCGCTTTTGCCTTTTCTTCAAGGCAATATGTGCTAAAGTGATCGATGTTTCGAAGCTGGAAAAAATGCAAGCAGACTTGGTTGTTACTGTTTGCTTATTGGAGAAGTATTTTCCGCCTTCATTTTTCGACATTATGATCCATCTAACTGTGCATCTCGTACGAGAAGTTCAGCTTTGTGGTCCAGTATTTTTTCGGTGGATGTACCCCTTCGAGAGGTACATGAAAGTCTTTAAAGGGTGGGTTAGATGTCGAAGGCATCCTGAGGGATGCATAGCAGAGTCTTATATTGTTGAAGAGGCTGTTGAGTTTTGCACTGAACGTATGCTTAGTGATGCTTCTACTGCTGGAATCCCTGAAAGTTCCAAACCACGAGCCCGTAATGCATCCAAACCGCTATCAGGCGCTACCATGATTTCTGTCTATGGCAAGGAGATGCATGAAGCACATCTGTGTATATTGCAGAATACCGAGGATGCAAGTCCTTATTTCATGTAAGTCATAAACTTTTAATTATCATCAGTTTTCCTACAGTCCATGAATTGATTCAATATTTTGTTACTTAAATCATTGAGTTTTCTGTGTTTGATATTCAGTGAACATCTGGAATTGTTGAAGCTTCTCAATCCAAGGTTTTCCAAAAATGAAAAGTGGCTCAAGGATAAACAAAACAAGACCTTTTCTGTCTGGTTAAAAGAAAGGGTATGCGATCATATACTTGATTCTTAGTGATTAACAAAAAATAAGATTTTAACATTACGCTAATGTAATCTATTATTGATTTGAAGGTTTCAAATGAACTGCAGTTTCCGGACAATAATGTTTCGGAAACAATGAGGTGGATGTCAAGTGGACCGAATCATGTAGTGCCGACCTTTAGTGGATACCAGGTTAATGGTGTTGATTTCAACACTAAGGAGCGGGACAATGTGCGATCAGTGCAAAACAGTGGGGTTTTTTTGGTGGCTGATGCAATGCAAGTTTCTAGTGCAAAGGATAAAAATCCCAAAACTAATGATATGGACTTCTATGGTGTCATACAACAAATATGGGAGGTGGACTACTACAAGTTTAGGGTACCGTTGTTTAAATGTGATTGGGTTGAGAATGTTAGGGGCATTAAAGTAGATGAACTAGGGTTTACATTGGTAAATCTGAATAGGAAAGGTCATCTTAATGATGCTTTTGTCTTAGCTAGCCATGTTAAGCAAATATTTTACATTGAGGATCCCCTCGATCCTCAATGGTCAGTGGTTGTAAGGGTCCCAGATAGAGACTATCAAGGGACTGATTCAGATGAGGAGTTAGAAGATATTGAAGTAGAACAACAGCCATTTGAAGCAACAATGCCATCGATCGAGACTTTTGATAATATAGATGGTGATCAGCATAGCAATTATATGCGTCCTGGAGATGAAGCAATATGGGTGGAAAATGACTGCAATCAACGTGGCTGAGGGGAAAAAAAAACATTTAGTTAAAGTTGTTTGTTCATGATTGACTTGTTTTAAAATTTCCCCACCTATGTACTGATGTGTTTGATGAAACATGTATATTAACACTTCCAATTATGTTAGTTATTTCATTGTCTTCTGTGTTGTTTAATTTTGAGTTGTGTTAGTAATTTCATTAATTGCTTTATGTGTTTGTTATTTCATTGTTTTATGTGTTTTTGTTTCATATGTTTATTGACATTAATTGTTAACCTATATTATGGGGCTAACTGTGTTTATTGTGTATTGCAGGTCATGGCTCCATCTGCAAGCACATCAAAAGTTGCTAGATCTATAGCCTTAAGGATGAAGGCGGTGCAGATGAAACGTTGTAGAAAAACCGTCTCTGAACCACCTATTACTTCTCCAAATCGTAAACCTACTACCCCCAAAAAGGCTGCAGCAAGACTGATAGAAGCCAACAAGGCTACCTCTCCTAGGAGAAGTCCGCGAAAACATAAAGCTACTCAGTCCAGCAAGGATGTGTCCTCTAGGAGACGTATGGCACCTCCTAAAGCAGTAAATTCCAAGGTGGCTGTGGCAGCAAAGAAGTCGTCGTCCGGTCGTAAGTCTGCAAAGAGCAAGTCATCCGAGGATTCTGATGATGATGACAACATCACTGGTGGATTGAGGTTGCTTAAGCGAGGGATGGTAAGCATGAATAAAATTACTAGGCGACTGATTCGAGGAAAGAAGCTAAAGGTGAATTCTAATGCTGATGGGGAGCCAATTGGGAAGGCAGCTAAGGAGATGCAGTCATACATTGGGGTGTTAGCACGCACCAAGATCCCAATATCTATAAATGATTGGAGAAATGTGCCTTTGGATGAAAAAGACAAGATTTGGAATAGTATTCAGGTAAACAATCAGTCGATATATAAGTTGTTGCTGTTCACTAATTTACATTTCATTATTCTTATTTTTTTCAAAACACAGTAACTAAAGCTATGATACTTTGTATTCGTTAATGTGTAGGATGCTTATGTGGTGCCAAAAGAATGGAAGAAATTGGTGATTACATCAGCCGGCCACAAATGGAGAGAGTTCAAGAGCAAACTAACGAACTGGTACATTATTCCCTATCTGGATTCTCCTGAACTTTTAAAGTTCCCTCCAGATGATTATCGATCCATTGAGGTAGATGAATGGAATACGTTCGTGGCTGATAGAACTTCAGAACAATTTCAGGTTTCTCTAATACCATACTTGGACATGCAGTTGTGGAACAGTTTATGCATTATTAGTTACTGATTATGCAAATACTAAAATATAATGCATAAGTTCACATATGCTTTGTAGGTACTCCGTGAAAAGCAGAAAATAAAGAGGAAGGAGAATAAGTATCCTCATCGATTGTCACGGAAAGGATATGCTAACTTCCAAGAAGAATTGGTCAGTATTCGTCTTACAATCTATTTACAATATATTTGTTATTCTTTTCGGTTTACATAAAGCTGATCATGATCTCACACGTATCTATTCATATTTATAGGCTGAAAAAATACCGATTGAAGAATTGGATCGTGCTACGATGTGGATAAAGGCCCGGCAAGACAAGAGCGGCAACTTCAAAGGGCCAGCAGTGAAGAAGAAGGTCGAAAAAATTGTAAGTTCAGTTTTTTATAATTGTTTATTACTTGTTGTTTTTTTTTTTTTTTTTTTTCCAGGTTTTGTATCCGAAGGATAATTTTTGTGTGCTGTGATTGATGTCTATATCAGGAAAGTTTGAAGAGGAAAGTGTCTGAAGGAGAAATCAACCCTGAAGGAACAGATGATGTTCTGACTTTGGCGTTGGGAAATCCTGAGTATCCTGGTAGGGTACGCGGTGTTGGTGGCTTCGTCAAGCCTTCCGCATATTTTCATCTACCTAAACGCCCAATGCTAAATGTAGAAGATAGTGTTAGGGTAAGTGTTAAGAAGATACTAGCAGAAGAGAAAGAAAATATCATTGCTCAGGAAAGAGCCAAATGGGAGTTGGAGATGGAGCGACAAATTGCTAGGGAAAGAGCTGCTTGGGAGGAAAGATTTCAGAAGTTAGAAGCGATGGTTAAGGGAAAAGAGATGCCAGCTGACTCACCCAAACCTGTGACACCGCTGAATGATTTAGGCTCTGGTCAGGGCAGCTGTTCAAGGCTACTTGAACAGGCTGGTTTGAAAGCTATTGAAATTCAAGCCGCCAAAACTGCCAAGAAGAAGTTAGTTTTAGGGGAGGACCAGCAGAAAGTAGTTGAAGAGAATGAAGTCTTTGTGGATGGGGAGCTGAACATCAAACTAACCTCGATTATTGAGGAGGAGGTTAGGAATGATTTAACTCCAAAAAAAAATGCAGTTGTGGAGCAAGTGCAAGTGCCGGTAATTAATCGCTACCCTAGCTTTACTTTCTTTTTCCTTACAATTAGTTTTCTTTTCTTTTCTTTACAATTACATTTGATCAACCATATTGATGACATTGCTGCCTCAAATGTGACTAATGCTTACATATTTTTTGGTTTGAATTAGCAGGTTCAGTCCACCAATATTGTCCAGTCAGGGTGTAAACTTGCGATAGATTCATTGGACAACATAGTGGCTGAAGGAACGATCATTGAAGTGGATGTTGAGTCCAGCAAGCAAACCATCCATGGTGTTCCATTGGTTGAGGAAAATGTCCGAGTGTCGATCACCAAATCTATTGTTGCCAATGCTTTGCTACCAATTCCTATTAAGGATGAGATTCTGTTTGTCCGCGATGCAATTGGTACATGCATTGCTTGGCCTAGAGACTGGGTTATACCCACTGCAGCTGATGCAAAGGTAATGCAGTTTGCTTAAATTATTTGTCATTTTTAACCTTTTTATTCTTACCAAAATGACCATATGAGCTGCTATATTACATCATATAGAAATACTAATCATGCAATGTTATTTTTTATATCAATTGCAGCAACAAAAGCATAAAATTGTGAGGAGGAAAAAGAAGGATACATATGATGATTTTTTTGATCATGATGATTTGGACAAGCTGCCACCCAATTTGCCTCCACCACTTAAGACGTTGGCCACATGGGCTAATGATAACTTAAAGGATGGGATCACCATCCACACAACCTTAGGCGAGGAATTATTTGGATATCGAAAGAAGGTCGCCATCTTCAGAAGGGATGTGTATGCCATGACCAACATGGAGGAGGTTTCTGCCGGCTGCGTTGTGATGTATATGAGGTCTGTAATGCATTTTAAATGGAGTTGTTAATTCAGTGTTATTGAATGATATTTTGAGACTTGTGGTTTTACAGCTTCCTTTATCAAGTGTTGAAGAAATCGAAGATGCTTGACATGATTGGCTTCGTAGATCCTGCTAATACTGGTGTCATTGGCTGTGGAAATCCGACTGAACGGGCTCGTTCGTTGTCAGTTTCTTATGAAAGAGGGAAGCCTGGTCAGATTTTTTTGGTCCCCTATAATTCAGGGTACGAAAGCTTCATTCATGCATTTTTGTTTTTGTAAATATTGACTTTTGATCTCATAAATATAGCAATGCAAGTACCTAGATCAGATTCATGTTGGTATTGATTATCAAAAATTTGAATGCCAGCTGTCATTGGATGTTGACGGTGGCGAACCCCACTGAAGAAGTTGTGTATTTTATGGATCCGCTAAAGAGGCGACTCATCACCGGTGAATGGAGAACTATTGTGGACAAGTAAGTGCAGCTAGCTTGTTGGTTTTTTGTTGGTATTATGTACAAACAGTTTAGTCCTCTTTTTTTTTTGCAATCTTTATCGATTCTCAATTTATAAGTTGTTAGTTTCATCATAATTTTGTGTATTATGTTGTTGTTGAAGCTCCATCAAAATATTCAATGCCCAAAAACATAGGAAAGGCCGAAAGACTGTTCAATGGAAAAACTGTGCAGTATGTGTTCCCCATCTAGCTAACTATTTATATTTGCATTTTTCTAGTTCAGGCAAGGTTTATTAGGTACTGAAAATATTTATTTCTTTCAGGGCATTCCGGAGCAGATGGGTGATAAGACTTGTGGATATTGGATTATGCATTACATGAGGGATATAGTAGAGGACAAAAACCAAGAGTGGAGTGCTAAGGTAATCAGTAACTAATTTATTGTACTAGTGATTTATTGGATTAATTATCCATTGTTATGCATAACTAAACTTCTGTCCTTGCAGTGGGAAAGAAAAGCAAATCACTATTACACAATGGAGAATGTTGATGTTGTCCGGGCAGAGTGGGCAAAGTATGTTATGAAGTTCAGAGATAACTAGTGCATGTGTAGGTTTATTAACTAGTGCATCAACTTTTGGACATGGATAGTTGATATATATATATATATATATATATAGGCCAGATTTTGATTGCAGTACTGCTAGCTATTTTGCTTGTTGTTTAGTTGGTTGCCCACATTGTGTTGTGCTTCTGGTTTATTAGCAAGCAGTACTGCATGCATATATTTTGGTGGCTGCCCAGTTTAGTATATATGGGCTGTTTAGAACTGTGATGTTGATGATTAGGTTCTGATGTTGATGATTAGAACTATGTACCTGAGACAATGGTAGAACTGATGTTGATGATTAGAACTGTGATGTTGATGATTAGGTTCTGATGTTGATGATTAGAACTATGTACCTGAGACAATGGTGGATTAATGGAAATTGCAATGAATGATTTTGGATGTGGATTTTATGGTTTCAGGAATAGCCAATTTTAATTTCCAGAATGCATGCATACCAATTGTACAGGGGACTACTAAAATGTGTCATCACAAACTGCAAGCTACAACAAAAGCACACCAAAATGTGTGGTTGCAGCTGCACAGACATAACACAAAAATCAATAATAAGTCTATTGTCTGTTTGACAATGGGACAACAGAAAATTGTAGTCTGAAAGCCAAAACAACAACATAAGTTAGTTCAAAGTACTGGCTAAAGTGTATAACAACAACAAATAAGTGTGATTGGACGTGATTACAGACAATATAAATTAGTGGTCCTTGTTATATTCAGACCACAAAAATTTGTCGTCGTAATGAGATTGACATAACAAAAATCTATTGTCTAAACCATTTCCCAACATCACATATGTATAATTGAAAAATCTTTCACTCAACACTTAAATGTCATACAAATAAACCATAGAACGACACTTAATTGTCCTCTGATACACATTACAACCACATATAATTGTCGTGTAAAGTAAATTAGCACAACCTTTAAGTGTTGTTATATGAGAGAAGACACTACATATGAGTCTTCATATTTCTTATTTAAAGGCATTCACACCACACAAATAAGTCTTGCAATATGCTTCACAGAATAGTATTTCAAAAAATACTGTCATTGTTTTGTTTATCAGACAATACAAAACAGTTGTTTGAATGCTTTTAAAGAAACAGATCACAATGTTCCCAAAATGCAAAACTCATCAGACGACACATTTTTTATGTCGTCTGAAAATTCAGACGACAGAACTCTTCTGTCGTTCGATACGCCCAAGACACGACATCGTACTAGACGACACATTTTGGTTCGTTCAGACGACAGAACAGTTCTGTCGTCTGAAGGCCTTTTTGACATAGTGAGATGTTGTTTTTAGGTTGTTGGGTTCTTAGGTTCATTTGCTTTTTGTCTGGATTATGAAACCCTTGTTAGTTGTTACATACTAGTTTATCTGCAAACCTCTTTTTGATCTGATCTCCAAAACATATTCTTTCCAGAACATAAACTAGCTCTAAGTCATGCTTGTTTTTCCAGTAAATTCTCTTTGGGAGAGTATTATCCAAAGTTTGGACCATAAGTCAAGATTTGCAGGCTATAGTGCCTCTCTTGTCACTTAATATTGTGTCTACACTACCCTTTTCCTTCCAAATTCATTGGGAAATCTTTGAACAAGGCTAGATTTGACTGTTTTCCCTTCTTTAAATGAGATTTGGTTTACAAATTTTTGATGGATTGACTGATGTTGGTACTTTTCTGAAGCACTTTGCTGGTCTTTTTTGTCTCGCTTTTGGTCTATAAAAGACTGTTTGCTTTTATTTGGCGGGTGGTTCAAAAAGATTGTTGGTATTCATGTATTTGATGGGATGTTAGAATATACGAGTTTTGCAAATGAGATTTTTCAGAACTTTGGCAGCCTAGCTATTATATTTTTGAGGTGATTTGTTGCTGAATATTGTTGTGTACTTGTGTTATGCTTCGGCAGTTCTGTATTTAAGCTTAGTTTTCTTCTTTTATTTTTTCCTGATCCAGTTAAAGAGGAATATGTTGCCGACTAAAGAAGAAGGTATTGCTACCCCCATGAACCAAATAAAACAAGAAGATAAAAGGTGAGTTGTTACTTTTCTCCTTCAAGCCATAGGTTCCTTCATCACCTTTTTTGGTTTCCTCTTGTAATTTATATAAAATTTGGAGTATCTTTTATTCTGCTTTATATGAGTTGTAAATTTATATAAAATTTGGAGTATCTTTTATTCTGCTTTATATGATTTCTGATTTTATTTTACAATTCAGGGTATGTGGAGATATAATGGAAATTGAAGAAATGGAGACTTTGACCCCCTTGAACATGCCAGAAGAAGCAAAAGAAAGTACGGGCAATGCTTATTCCAGTATCAAAGAAAGTTTGAAAAGGGATGGAGCTAATAAGAGAAAGCTTGCCCAGATCTAGCCCGGTTATTAAGTTTGTTTAGTAGGTAGAGGATTTGGGAGTTTTGTATGTAATAGTTTGGAATAGACCGACCAACAAAATATTAACAAATGAGAATTATGCAGATTTTTGTTTTATTCCTCGTTTATATGAGAATTTTGCGTTACGTTAGCTCCCTAACCTCTCTTAATTTAGTTGTAGATTGCCTGAAAATCATGTCATGACCTTTACTTTTTCTTATTTTGTTTCCAAGATTTGGCTAAGGATCACTGTAATCTGCACTTTAGGCGTTGGGGGAGTTGGCACTGCATCTAGGGATATATGAAAAGGATCACATTCCAATTATTGCATCCGTCTTTGAGCATCATTCCGGCATGCTTTTGAGCGAGCCATGCATTATGACATTATAATGCATTACCAAAATTTGAACTACCAAAAAGAAATTAAGAAGTTGGAGAAAATGATATCATAATGGCTTTGCTCAATCATGATCAAATGCATTAAAGCTCAGCTAATATTTAGAGAAACAAAATTGATTAGTAACATATATTGTGACAATTGTAAACAATAATAATCTAATGCTCAAAAAACTTATCAGATCAAACAATAACTCAGATCCCTTAAAAGCATCCCTTCTCATCAGAAGTTCAAAACTGCTGTGCAAACTGTCAACTGTATGAATTGGTCTTGCAGGGCTGAGTGAACTTTGATGATTTTCAGCAACTTTTTCTTGTGCTTTCCAAAAATTGTGCATGGACTTGATCACCTATTGAAGAAATAACTTCCTCAATCTTTCAGCAGCAGCGGCTGCTGTTTTATTTGTTGGTTCAAGAACATGTGCATATTTAAAATCTGCAGGATAATACAAAATCTTATTCGTATGGTGTTCTGTGCTTGCTGATTGATTAGGTTGTTGCTATGATCAAATCTTGAACCCCAAATGGTCTTGGTGATCTCATGAGTTGACTTTGAAAGTGAGTGTGTACATAAATGTGTGGTTTTTCATTGGTCGATCATTTGTCGGTCGTAGCTTTCGTAAACTAAGAACTAGATTTGCTCCCTGAACTTTTCACTTTGTGCCATTAGAGACAGCAACGTGTATGCGGCTGAAGTTTTGGCTTCAGGATCCTACAGGTACAATTGGTGCCACCATCCACCGCAAGGCCCTTTCCGAAGGAGAGTTTGGGAAGAGCATTTCTGTGGGTGCAGTTTTGGTTCTGCAGAAGGTTGGGTTTTCCGATGTCTCATTTAAAGTTAAGAGTTTCATGTTTTCTTAAACACTAATTATCTTTAGCGAGTTGTGATTTAGATACTAATGTCACAATCAACACCATGGGAATGACTAATGAATGTTTTTTATCAGGTTGCGTGTTCCCCCCTCGCACTCTGCATGTTATATTAATGTGAAGTTGTACAACATTGTTGAAAACACTAGATGGAACAGAACCCTATGTTTTTGAACCCTATGCTTTGTAAATAAACAACACAATTAGGAATACCTCAACAATTGCTGACGCAATGTAAACCTCACCACTGAGGAAACTTCACTGCGTGACTTTTAACGTACCCAACACGAGAAACAAATCCACTATTAAATCAAATTGTTACAGATCACAAGTCGTAGTATTCAACACAACCACGTTACTAGCAACACAGCTAACTTGTATACAATTTGAAAATCCTATACTGCAAACTTAAGTCTCTCAATGTTTGGTAAGCTTCAACGAATCAATCTTTCCCTTTCGCCTTGTATCAAGGGCTCACTTATCTCAAGTATGATATGTGAGAAAGAATGCAGTGAACATGAAAGGTAAATATCAAAGAGAGTTTTTCATAAATCAGTTTATGAAGATCATGCAACACATGAAACAGTTAAAGATGCCTAACGCCAAAAACTCTACATCATGAATCAGTTCGAAAACCTTATATAGAGGAGCAAGACTCCCCCTCAATCAAATATTTTCTTAATCACCGAATAAGATAAACATGGAAAGGTTTTAAAACTGTTTTGAATATACAATCAAATATTTTCTAACTGTAAACAGTGTCTCAATCGGATATGCACTCAAATGAGATTTTTCAGATCAATTAAAGGCAATGCATATCAATTTAGAATCGTGCAAAATGTATGGATTAAAAGACACCTTTATCTCGAGATCAGTGAGAGTTATCTTCCTTGATTTCCTCTCCATGATACGATTCTGCGATCTTCTTTTATTTTCTTTGAGCCTCCGAACAAGTAGGAGAGATACTCTCCTAATGCTTTTCACTTTCTGATTTCCTAGTGGCCTTGGGAAAGTCATGTGTTGAATAGGAATAGTCCAATGTACTTACAATCTCCCCCTTTGGGCATTCCCATTCAACACATGACAATTTTCATCTCTGTACTCCTGCATGTTAGATTTCACAGACAGCCACTTATCATGAACAAAAAAATGCTACTTGGATTAAGGAATCAGTTTCCATCCTTTTACAGATCCAAGCCATCAAAACAAATATCAAATAATAATAATAAGCATCCCAAAAGGTCTGTGCTTATGCACTTACAAACCCAAAACCAAACTAAATATTGTTCAAGAAAAAATAAAATGCAGAAACAGAAATAAAACAGAAAGAATGGGAAGGCACATCAAACTCCTCCAGCATTTTGGTCACGGTGTCCGGAAACTCCTCGCTATCCATGGAAGCGGTGCTGTCCTCCGGTGCATCTTCTTCCTTGACATTAGTGGACGGACCAGGAGCGCCAAACCCAGGAGGGTAGCGCTGCATGTTCCGGACTTCCTTGAGGAGGTTGGTCAGAGTGTGGTTGGTGCGGACCAGGAGGGAGTGCATATCATCCATATCATTTGTGAGGCAAGCGATCCGCCAGTCAGCCACCAGGACGGTGTCACGAAGACTGTCCAGAGAGACTGGAGAAGGCAAGGCAGAGGAAGATGCTTCAAGAGGAATGTGAGAAGGCTGACGAGAGAGAGGAGGAGGACTCCGGCTTCGTTCGCGATGCATGCCAGGATGGAGGACGCCGACTTTGGCAGCGGCCTAGTGGCCCTCCTCAGGAGGAGGGAGACGCTGATGTCCACCAATGAGTGAGGTGATCTTCGTGTGAACCATGATGAGAGAGTTTGAAAGGCCTGCACACTTAGACAAACCAGAGTGAAATCCGAGAGAGGTATGATAGAAGGGATATATATCGAACCAGTAGGGTTAGAGAAAGCGAAGAGACAGGCCAGTTGGAGATAGCGTTTCCAAGATGGTTCCGAGATACACACATGCAAATAACATCTCCCCCTCAACTTAGGCTTAATCAGTAAGGAAATTAAGTGCAACCAGATGGCAGTCAAATATAGAGAGTCCAAGAGAAATATAGATTCCCAGAATTTGCAATTATATCACACAATATATGCCGCTGCCAAGTATCGAAGCAATGAATGCATTTGTCATAATGGAAGGAGAAAATATAGCATAGTCGAAACACAGAGAGCACAAATCAATTAGTGAAAGGAATATATTCCAAAGCATCAACCATGATGTATTCTATCAACAAATAGAATTGGTACTCAATATTAGACCTTAAGGAGTAAACTTGTGACAAATGTGAGTATAACAGTACGTAGGGCTTAGAAACAGGTTTAAGGAAAGAGAGGAGAAGTGAAGGAGAAGAACTAATCATATAAACTGAGCTAAGGAAGTCTTCTAGGAGAAGTAGGAAACATTGTTCCTAGGTACTTATTTTAGTTGAGTCATAGACTTCTTTATTTTGTAACGACAATAACTCATGTAACAAGACCCTTCTCAGTAACTCCCAGACCAGACGATCTTAGGGTACTAAGCATAACAAGGATGCTCCATGGAGAGAGTCTCGAGTTGTTGTTCGTATTTTCACAATTTATGTACATAGGTCACCCACCAACTCGTTTCTTGCAAACCCTAGAAAGTTCACCACAACTAGGGCCTGATGACTTTGAGAGGAGGACTGCATTTATCCATTCTCGTTTCTTACAAATCCTAGAAAGTTCACCACAACTAGGACCTGATTACTTTGAGAAGAAGGAATGAAACATCTGAGCATTTTGGGCAGTTCTCCGACTTCACCGATGCTCTCTTGACAGTAAACAAGGAGCATGCCACCACGTAGGCTATAAGTGAGAGTGCATAAGAAGTTTAACTGATTAAGATACTAAACATGAGTACACAATTTTTGTCCAGAATAAGGCATGGCAATAATGGATACATAACTGAATATATGTGCAATTCAATAGTGACAGTGGTCAAAGGACACTAAGATCACAATTTTCTCACTCAACAGTAGACAGACATTCTTGTGCCTCAATACTTGGAACATATCCCCAGTGCATTTCTCAAAAATTCAAACCTTGCAGTGTCCAGTGGTTTTGTGAACAGATCAGCAAGTTGACTATCAGTGGGCACAAAACTTAACTCAAGTATATTCTGCTAAACCAAATCCCTAATAAAGTGATAGCGAATATCAATGTGTTTTGTTCTAGAGTGTTGAACATGACTTTTTGTGATGTTAATAGCACTTGTGTTGTCACAGAAGATAAACAACTTACCTTGAGCGATGCCATAATCATGAAGCATTTGCTTCATCCAAAGCATTTGTGTGCAGCAACTCTCAACTGCAACATACTCAGCCTCTGCAGTAGATAGGGAAATGCAATTTTGTTTCTTGCTGTGCCAAGCCACAAGATTGTTCCCAATAAAGAAACAGCCTCCAGAAGTGCTTTTTCTATCCTTTAAGTTTCCTCCCCAGTCAGCATCAGAATACCCTGCAATTTCCACGTTAGTGTCGAAGGTATAGAAAATACCACAGTTAACTGTACCTGAAATATATCGGATGATTCTTTTGACAGCTTCCAAGTGTGATTCCTTGGGATTTGCTTGAAATCGAGCACACACTCCCACATTGTAGGAAATATCAGGTCGACTGGCAGTGAGATACAGCAAGCTTCCAATCATGCTTCTATAGAGAGTGGAATCGATTGATTTTCCATGCGGATCTTCGCTCAGCTTAGTAGTGGTGCTCATGGGATTGTTAACCACTTTCTTGGATTCAATGCCAAATTTCTTGATGAGATTCTCAGCATATTTGGTTTGAGAGAGAAAGATACCTACGTCAAGTTGCTTTACTTGCAGTCCAAGGAAAAAGGTTAGCTCACCACACATGCTCATTTCAAATTCACTTTCCATGACAGATTGAAATTCATTGACAAGATATTTAGATGTAGAACCAAAAACAATGTCATCAACATACACCTGAGCAATGATAAGATCATTTTTCACTTGTTTTACAAATAATGTTTTATCAATTGATCCTCTCGTGTACCCTTTTCCCACAAGATGATTGGAAAGCCTTTCATACCAGGCTCGTGGAGCCTGCTTGAGTCCATATAAGGCTTTCTTGAGTCTGTAGACATGGTCCAGGTTATGTGGATCTTTGAAACCTTGAGGTTGTTCCACATAAACTTCTTCTTGTAATATACCATTGAGAAAAGCAGTTTTGACATCCATTTGGAACAGTTTGAACCTAAGATGACAAGCCACAGACAAAAGTAATCTCACAGACTCTAGTCGTGCAACAGGAGCGAAAGTTTAATCAAAATCAAGTCCCTCGACCTGTGAATATCCCTGTGCAACTAGCCTAGCTTTGTTTCTAATGACATTCCCTTTTTCATCACTTTTATTTCTGAAAATCCATTTAGTCCCTATGACATTGCAATTACTAGGTCTTGGTACTAAGTACCACACATCATTCCTAGCAAACTGATTCAATTCTTCCTGCATAGCACTAATCCATTGATCATCCAATAAGGCTTCCCTAGCATTTTTTGGTTCAACCAATGACACAAAACCAAACTGGGATATTACATTTATGTTCATCAGATTTTCAGAGATAAAACAAAGCAATACATTGTCATGGCTTACCTGATCTTGACTTACTTGTGTGGTAGCTTGACTTCTGGTCCTTAGGCCATCTGAAACTCTCCCAATGATGTCTTGACTAGAATGATCCTTTTCGAACTTGTTTGAAACCTTGTCTCATTGTCGGAGTAGGTTCAAAAATGCTGTCAGTTATTTCCTCTTCCTCATCATTGTTTAACTTAGATTCTGCCAGTGTGTTTGAGGTTGAAGAAGTATCTGCATATGACTCTTCCTGCTTGACAAGCTGATCATCAATAGATACATTGATAGATTCCATCACCACACGAGTTCTTTTGTGGTAAACACCGTAAACTCGATAAGCCCTACTATTTAGGGAGTAACCTAGGAACACACCTTCATCACTCCTTACATCAAATTTCCCAAGATGTTCTCGATCCCTTAAAATGTAGCAGATACTTCCAAAAGCATGAAAGTGTCCTACATTTGGTTTCTTACCTTTCCAAAGTTCATATGCTGTTTTGTCAGTGCCCGGTCTGAGAAAGACTCGATTTATGGTGTAGCAAGCAGTGCTTATAGCTTCAGCCCAAAAGTTGGTGCTAAGACTTGCATCATGTAGCATGACTCTGGCCATATCCAACAGGACTCTGTTCTTCCTCTCAACAATTCCATTTTGTTGAGGAGTGATTGGGGCTGAAAACTCATGGGAAACACCAAGCTCATTGAAATAGTTAGTAAAAGCAGCATTTTTAAACTCAGTTCCATTATCAGATCTGACCCTTATCATACACAGATTAGATGATTGCTTTTCTATCAACATTTTCTGACTTACACTTTTAAAAGATTCAAATGTTTCAGCTTTGTCTTTTAGAAAATTTACCCACATAAATCTTGAGAAATCATCTACCACTACCAACATATAGATTTTACCTCCAATACTTTCGGTTTGAGCTGGTCCCATAAGATCCATGTGGAGCAGTTCCATAACTTTTGTGGTTGTAGCTGAGTTCACCACTTTGTGAGGAGTCTTGATCTGCTTCCCAATTTTGCAGCCTCCACACATCTTATCTGTCTTGCCTTTTAGGGATGGTAAGCCTCTGACACATTGCTTGGAAGCTAACTTTAGCAGATCTTAATAGTTCACATGTCCAAGTCTCATGTGCCATAATTCAAATGTCTCCTCTGTGGATTGCACTGAAAGACAAGACTGCGCAGAAGAAGATTCATTAATTAGCTTTAATATGGTAACAGTTATCAAAGGATCTCTTACCTCCCATGATGCCTTCCCCTTTGTGATTTAACACTAGACATCGTTGTTTATTGAACCATACATCTTCATAGTCATCAGCCAAGTGACTGACACTAATTAAATTTGCTGTCAGTCCTTCAACATAGAGTACATTCTTGAGATTTGGAATGGGTGTATTGACAGTGCCTCGTGCTAGTATGTTTGCTTTCCTCCCATCACCAAAGGTGACAGATCCTGTTGTGCATTCATCCTCAAAGGAAGAGAACCATGCTTTGTCTTTAGTCATGTGTCGCGAACAGCCACTATCAACATACCAGAAATCTTTGCGTTTGTCTTCCAAAGCTGTTAGAGCAACTAGACAGGTGGCCTCAATGTGTGTCACTTTTTCACCTGGTTTCACACATGTGATAAGACAAGTAGCATCAGTGTGAGCAAGAGAACTGCTTTTCCTAGTCCAGACAGGTTTATCTTTGGCAATTTTTAAGTTGCTTGTAGAAAATAAATCAGTCAGCTTATTGATAAGTTCCTTTTGCTCTCTAAGTTCAATTTGTAGTGATTCTACACTACACCTTCCTTGAACAATCTGTGCCTTAATTCTCTCGTTACATCTTGGTCTAATATGTCCTATCTTACCACAGTAATGACAGGTAGGAATAAAATTCTTGGAATTGAGATACCTGTTTTGACCAGTAGCAGTTCCTTGGTCAACCTTTACCTGTTGAGCATATTTATGCTCCTTGATCCTTTTGACAGGTTCGGTGCTTGATTCGTTATTCTCAACAGTTTGTCGAGTTTCTTTTACAAACTTTGTACCTTTAGAACTTTCACCAGAGTAGCCAAGTCCAGAAGTGTCATGTGGGGCTTTACCTGATCCAAACAGTTTGGATATAGCTCCTGAACTGATGTCGAACTTGGTAAATTTTTCTTGTGTGACTTTTAGTTCATCCTGCAAGGAATCAATTTCTATTAACAAATTTAAGTTTAAAGTGTCTTGCCCTTTTACCTCAAGTTCCAGCACTTTGATTTTTTTGTTAAGTTCCAGACGCTCATTTTTCCATGCTGACACTTCTTCGTCATTTGACACATTTGCTAATTCATCAGCGAACCTATTCCGTTCTTGATCCAACAAGGTCTGAGATTCCTTTAACAGGTGCTGCATCTCTCCTTTTTCAGCCTTCAACTTCTCAACTTCTATTTCCAATTCCATGTTCTTGATCAATGTGGCTTTTGATGCCTTATAGAGTTGCTTGCAGCGGATAGTAGTTTCATCATCTGAGAATATCTCATCACTCTCAGAGTCAGCTAATAAAGATGATACAAATGCCACATTTTCACTTTCCTGAGTTTCATCATCACTCCATGTTGATAGTAGCGACTTATTTTGACTGTTCCCATGTTTTCTATTTCCACAGTCAGTGGAAATATGACCATAACCTCCACATTCATAACACTTGGTTTTTCCTGAATGAGTTCCTTTGAAGCTACTTTTCCCATTCTTCCCACCGTAATCACTATTTCCATTATTGCTACTGTGAAAATTTTTTCGGGGAGCACTGGGACTCCTCATGGAGTTTTGTTTTTGAGAAACTTCTTGAACTCCTTTGTTAAGAAAGCTGTTTTATTAGTTGGTTCAAGAACATGTGCTTATTTAAAATCTGCAGGATAATACAAAATCTGATTCGTGTGGTGTTCTGTGCTTGCTGGTTGATTAGGTTATTGCTATGATCAAATCTTGCACCCCAAATGGTCTTGGTGATCTCATGAGTTGACTTTGAAGGTGAGTGTGTATATAAATGTGGGGTTTTTCTGTGGTTATTTGTCGGTCTTAGCTTTCGTAAACTAAGAAATAGATTTGCTCCCTGAACTTTTCACTTTGTGCCATTAGAGATAGCAATGTGTATGTGGCTGAAGTTTTGGCTTCAGGATCCTACAGGTACAAATTGGTGCCACCATTCACCGCAAAGCCCTTTCCGAAGGAGAGTTTGGGAAGAGCATTTCTGTGGGTGCAGTTTTGGTTCTGCAGAAGGTTGGGTTTCCGATGTCTCATTTACAGTTAGAGTTTCATGTTTTCTTAAACACTGATTATCTTTAGCGAGTTGTAATTTATATACTAATGTCACAATCAACACCATGGGAATGACTAATGAATGTTTTTTTATCAGGTTGCCGTGTTTTCCCCCTCGCATTCTGCATGTTATCTTAATGTGAAGTTGAACAACATTGTCAAGGTGCATGCTCTTTTTAGTGTTGACAATTATTTGAGTACTGTAGAAACTGGCAAAGAAAGGCATCTTTGATTGGTTAGGAACATGTCTAGAGAGTTCGACCATCCATTTTTCTCATCACTTTGCTTGAGCTTTTAGAGGGTTGCTATTTGATGATCTTCATATTCACTTGGATGTGTTTGATGAAGGAAAGCCCTTAAATGCCAGAGTTAGAGGCTTTCCTACAATCAATATTCAATGTGCTTGGACAGAACCCGTGGAGAGCTTCTCTCTCTAGAACATAGAGAGAGAAACCCGATCTGAGATTTCAATCCCCCTCCCCACTCTCTCACCCAGATCTTGATCCATCTGGATCTAGATCGACGGTTGCAGAGCTGGGGGAGGCCACAATAGCAAAGGCTTCAACTTTTTTCCTTCCATCTCCACTGTTCATCATCTTCCTCAAGCTGTTTTCAGCTTTTTCTCACCCTTGTGGTGATTTTGTACCCTCTGTGGTGTATTACCTGGCTATGTCCAGCAAAGGAGGACCTTGTTCCTCGATTTTTCTCTTATTTTCTTCTCTCTGTCAGACGTTCCCTCACGTTTCCAAGTCAAAAATCAATCAACCCCACAACAAATCTCTTCTCTCCATCCTCAAACTCCAGAAGGTTTCATATGGCTGCAATTACAAAGTGCAAGTCACTTACCTAGGCGAGTATGGGTGCTCACGCATGGGTATTTTACCCCCCATTCTCCATTGTTACTGTTCTTGTTCTGGTTCTGGTTCTTTGCGTTGGATCTCGGATCCTGTTTGGCAGCCATGGCTTCTTCTTCGTCTTGATGGTGGAGGAAATGATGTTGTTGTGAGGGATTTCATCCCTTTGGTTGTTGTTTGTATTTTGATTTGTGTATTGGGAGTTGGATGGCATCGGTTCACCAATACCGATTTTCTGGATGTTCAGTTTACGGCGTCTCTTCGGCGAAGGTTCGTGGCTGGCGGCGGCGGCGCGGTTTGGACGGCAGTAGCTAGGGTTTTAGTAGTGGGTTGGGCCTCTTATTGGGCCTATGCTTTAGTTTTTATTGTTTTACTGATTAGTTTCCTGATATTGACTCTTTTGAAGCCCAGGAGGAAATTAATTTTTCGTCTTAGTTTTATGTCTGTTTGGGCCTGTCCAACAGATTGATTGTGTGTGTCTATTTTCAGCCCATTGGGCTAGCTATGGGGCAGCTTAATTGATCCCCTTTTCCAAAAAAAAAAAATATATATATATATATATATATATATTCATGACACGTTTACTTACTTGGAATGAAAAATAATCATGAATCGGAGACGAGTGGAATGGGAGAAGAAAGGAATCGGTATTGATTCCGGAGGAATGATTCCTAAACCCATCTCCCCCCTTCGTAATCGAATTCCTGAGTATTCAGGAATCGATTCCTGATAAGGAGGTGGGACCTACATCCATTCCGATTCCTTCATGTGTTAGTAAACGCAAGAATTCTTTTACCCGGAATCATTCCGATTCCTTTATGTGTTAGTAAACGCAGGAATGTTTTTACCCTGTAATCATTCCATTTCCTTCCAAGTAAGTAAACGTGCCCTCAATGTGCTTGATCCAGTCCTCAATCACATACCCCCTTTCTGGGGAACTAATGTTCTTAATTAACACATCGCTCTCCCTTTCAATTTCAAAAATCTCAACAATGTTAAAATAAAGATAAGATCTCCTTGTGTTGGAGTTGGTCACAAGTATTTATTTTCCTATGAGCAACCAACCAGATACACTCACACCACATCCCACATTCTTTCTGTTTTCTTGTTATTTCATTTGAAGTTTACTGATGAAATGTTTCATTTACAGGTCATTAATTTCCAAGGATAGTGGGCCTCTTGCCACAAAAGATTTCCAATTTCGTCAGTTAATACTCCTGCTCCCATCAGTGGTAAGTCAAACTTATAAGTAGGCAATCTTCTTATATTCAATCTGCTTGTCATCTTGTATTACAGAGAAAAGTTGCTTCTCATTTTATTGTTGCTCGTGGGTGCGAGAGGTGAGATTGTAACACAAATTCTTATGTTTCTTAGTAAAACCTAATTGTTTGTACTCTTTATAGTTAAATGTTGTGGATGCCACAAGAAAAATTCTGCCTGCACATGAAAGATATCAGCGAATCATGAAATATCTGAGACAAAATTCCCAAGTGATTGGGAGTGAAAATACTGAGAAGCATATGGAAACTGGCTAAACGGCACCAGGCTAGGAAGGATTTTATCTGGTCACATGCACTCCGGAAGCCAATTTGCTGCTGTTAGATAGAACCTTCATTGGTGTAAAAGGCTATATGCCTAATGTGTTAAGTGTATGGGATTGGAAACTAAGCATAATCCTAATTTAGGATTGAAAACTAATATCAGCATACCAACAATCCTCGCAAACATAAAAGCAATGCAGTGGACCATCAGACAAGATACTCTACCATATATGAAGCACCAGAACAGACTGAAGCCTGAAGCAATTCTGTACTCTGCTCACAAGCATGCCAATGTCCATCCTTATGCTACGAGCCAAGACAAATCTGGAGCAAATACATCAAGACAAAAATCTTGTCTCCCACACCTTGTTTGGCATCTCTGATTTTCTATGCTTGTACTAGTTTAAATGTGCTCTCCTTTGTAATCAATTATCTACCTCAATCAAGCATATTCCATTTCTCTTCATAATGGAATCACTGAAATGTCAGTTAGAGAGGACATTATTGATACCGAACAAGTAACTTGGGTAGCTGAGGAGCTCAGAATGGCTGAAGAGGACAATTCATCAAGCATCAGCCAACCCATTAGTGGTTCGATCAGCAAACTCGGTTGAGATTCCTGATAATCATGGGAGAATAACAGGAGCAAAAAGGCCAAGGCAGCCACTGGGATTAACAACTTCACTCCCAGACTATACAGAAGAACAACTAAATCTGTTTGATTTTGACTGAGGTTTACCTTGATACTCAGTTGCTTAGAATCATACAAGTACATGTAATGACCTGAATTCGACTCGCAGACTTGTAAATAGTATGCATTAGAAGTTTATCATATTGTTTTGATGCTAGTTCAACATTTGTTTGCACACTGAATCAAAATGACAAAAAGTTGCCAAACCGTGAGCACATATTGTTGGAAAAATTAATAGAATGGAAATAACAACTCCAACCACAAAAGGATAATATGCAAAGAAATAAAACGAGTAAAAGGAAAGTGAACACCAGATATAACGTGGTTCAGCAAAATGCCTACGTCCACGGGGTAGCAACAACAAGAACTTCCACTATGATAATGTGGGTACAAGAGATACACAACTTCAAGAACACTACTTGAAGGAAACTCTCTCTCACACTTGTTTTTCTACCTAACAACAACTACACTCTCAACATGTAGTAAAACACTCTTCACTCTCTACTTGGATGAAGATGTTTTTCTCTCTATCTGCAGTTTGGACTCACTGCCTTTACTCTCTCTACACAAGCTGGCCGATAAGAGGATTTTGTGAACTTCTGCCGTTCCTTCTCTTTCTCTCCAGCTCTTTATAAACAAAAAAGAGGTGTGAAAGGAACAGTCACTATTCATTTCCTTTCACTTTCACCTTTTCTCTTTTTGCTTTCACCTTCCATGTTTCCTGCAGCATGCTTTTCCCTTTTGTCTTCCACTTTCTTTATCTTGCTTTCTTTCTTTGCCTCCCACGTTCTTCTTCCTCCAATTAAGGAGGGATGGCCCAACAATCTCCCCCTCCCGACTTAAATGGAGGGATGCGTCAGTCCTGACGCGCTTCTGCAAAACTCAAACTTTTGCTGTTGAACAACTTTGGTCAACATATCTGAAATGTTCTTGTTGGTGTGGATTTTCCTTAACTGGAAAAACTTCTTTGACACTGCATCTCGGATCCAATGATACCGATGATCAATGTGCTTAGTGCGAGGGTGATACATTGAATTTTTGCTCAAGTGAATAGCTTCACACCCAACTCTTGAACGAACCTTTGCAGCCATATCATTTCCTTGCCAGCTTCATTTGCTGCTAAGTACTCTGATTCTGTGGTGGATAAGGCAACACACTTCTGTAATTTGGACTGCCATGACACAGCTCCCCCAGAAAATGTAAATAAGTATGCAGAAGTGGACTTTCGATTATCAAGGTCTCCTGCCAAATCTGCATCTGTAAAACCTTCCAAGATTGGTTCTGATCCACCAAGACATAAACACAACTTTGAGGTGCCCCTCAAATATTTGAGTATCCACTTGACAGCTTCCCAATGCTCTCTGCCAGGATTAGAAAGATATCTACTAACAACACCAACTGCATGTGCAATATCAGGGCGAGTGCATACCATGGCATACATAAGACTACCAACAGCTGATGAGTAAGGGATACCTGCCATCTTGTCTTTCTCTACTTGTGTGGTTGGACATAATAATCTGCTTAACTTGAAATGATTACCTAGAGGTGAGCTTACTGACTTAGCTTCTTTCATGTTGAACCTTTCAAGCACCCGTTCAACATACCTCTCTTGTGACAGCCACAATTTCTTCGCCTGCCTGTCACGAGTAATCTCCATGCCCAAAATCTGCTTAGCTGGCCCTAAGTCTTTCATATCAAATGACTTTGATAAATCTGCTTTCAATTTGCGAATCATAGAAACATCTTTGCCCACTATTAACATATCATCAACATAGAGCAACAAAATAATGAAGTTACCTCCAGTAAACCGCTGGAGATACACACATGGATCTGCATCAGTTCTCTTGTATCCATGACCCACCATGAATGAGTCAAATTTCTTGTACCATTGCCTTGGTGCATGCTTAAGCCCGTATAGACTTTTCTTCAACTTGCAAACCATGTGCTCCTTTCCCTCGACCTCGAAACCTTCTGGTTGCTCCATGTATATTTCTTCTTCCAAATCACCATGAAGAAATGCCGTTTTCACATCTAGCTGCTCCACCTCAAGATCCATGCTAGCTGCCATGCCCAAAATAATTCTGATAGAAGTCATCTTGACAACTGGTGAGAAGATCTCATCAAAATCTATTCCTTCCTTCTGCCCAAAACCTTTCACTACCAAGCGAGCCTTGAACTTTGTCAACTGTTCATTCTCGTCTCTCTTCAACTTAAACACCCATTTATTTTTGAGTGATTTTCTGCCTTTAGGAAGCTCCACCAATTCGTAGGTGTCATTCTTCAATAAGGACTCCATTTCAGACTTCATCGCCAACATCCATTTATCACAGTCTGCATGAGTCTTTGCCTCCTCAAAGCATTCAGGCTCTCCATCATTGGTCAACAGAATGTATCTGGAATATGGATTATCTCCATCACTAGTCACCAATATATATTGTGAAGAATGATACTTGGTATTTGGCTTTGGCTCTCTGTTGGATCTTCGAACTGGTACTTGGGCATTTTCTAGCTGCTCCCCCTGATTTGGCTCCCCCTGATCATTATCTTCAGGTTCTGCTGCTTCTGCTTCCGCCATATCAGGAACATCTTCATTTACCATATCTTGAGCTTTGTCACTAGGTTCTTCTTGAAGCGGTGATGAATCGTAGGTGAGCTGGTCTGCATGTTCTACTTCATTTTTGTCAAAATCCGCAATGGTTTGACCTTCATGGAACACCACATCTCTGCTTCTGAATAATTTCTTGGTCTTTGGATTCCACAACCGGTAGCCCATCTCTTCATTGCCATATCCAAGAAAGATACATGGCATGGCCTTGTCATCCAGCTTTGATCTTTGCTCCTTTGGCACATGTGCAAATGCTTTGCACCCAAACATCCTCAAGTGGGAATATGAAGGGCTTCTACCGGTCCATACGCCTTCGGGAGTCTCCAAGTCCAACGGTACACATGGTGTTCGGTTAATAAGGTAACATGCGGTTGTCACTGCTTCGCCCCAAAACTTCTTTGCCAGGTTGGCCGTCTTCAGCATGCTTCTCACTTTTTCTAGAATGGTGCGGTTCATCCTCTCTGCTACACCATTATGTTGTGGGGTGCCAGGAATTGTCTTCACGTGTTTGATGCCATGCTTCGAACAATAATCTCTGAACTCGTTTGAAGTGTATTCTCCGCCATTGTCACTACGGATACATTTGAGGGTTCTTCCTGTCTCCCTCTCCACCATGGCATGAAACTCCTTAAAGGTTTGAAACACCTGGTCTTTTGATTTCAACAAATAAACCCAAACCTTTCGTGAAGCATCATCAATATAAGTGACAAAATATTTATTATGACCTACTGATTCAACTTCCATGGGGCCACATACATCTGAGTGTACTAGGTCTAATACATTTTCCTTTCTTGTAAATGTTCTTGTGAAACTAACTTTATGTTGTTTACCAAATAAACAATAATCACAAGAGTCAAGTGAGGTACCTTTGGCAAAGGGAATTAGAGACTTCTTTGCCAAAACTTGCAATCCCTTCTCACTCATATGACCTAGTCGCTTGTGCCATAAACTTGGAGAAGAGTCGTCTGCAACATTCAACTCTCCTTTGCATATCTTGCCATATGTCTTATAGAGGGTGCAACACATTTTCCCTCTTGCAACCACCAATGATCCCTTGGTAAGCCTCCACTTTTGATCACCTCCATGATGATGAAACCCTTGTCGGTCAAGCACACCGGTTGACATCAAATTGAGACGTAGACCCGGAACATGTCTAACATCTTTTAACATAAGCTTGTTGCCCAAATCGGTCTCAAAACAAATATCTCCAATTCCTGAAATCTTGGAGTAACCATCGTTGCCCATCTTCACCGTCCCAAAGTCACCGCCTTGGTATGTAGTGAAGTACTCCAAGTGTGGAGTAGCATGAAAAGAGGCTCCAGAATCAACGACCCATGCAACACCGGAACAATCATCAACATGTAAGCATTCACCTTCAAGACAAAGGAACTCACATTCATCTTGAGACACGGAAGCTGCAGTGTTTCTCGTGTCATCGTTCGGTTGATGTGTATTGCCATCTCGACTCTCCTTCGGATCCTTCTTCAACTTGTTGCAATTCCTCTTCATGTGGCCAAAAATACCACAATGATGGCATTTTCCATTGAATCTTGTTCTGGATCTGCTCACACTCCTTCCATGGCCTTTGGGTCCCCTGCTTTTGCTCCTTCCTCTATACTCCGTCACAAAGACTTGGCTATTGTCCGAGCTTGAAGCTTTTCTTCTGGTTTCTTCATTCAACATGTTATTTTTAACATTATCCATAGACAATACACCATCTGGAGCAGAATTACTTACAGTTACAACAAAGGTCTCCCAATTGTCCGGCAATGATCCCAATAGCAACAAGGCTTGCAACTCATCATCAATCTTCATGTCCATCGTGGCCAATTGATTGATTGAACTTTGGAAGTTGTTGAGGTGCTCGGTCACTCTAACACCATCTTTGTACTTCATGTTTACAAGCTCCTTGATTAGAAATGCTTTCTTGGCAGCAGTCTTCTTCTCGAACAAGGACGTCAACTTCAGCCATAATTCACGTGCATTGGTTTCATTAGACACATGGTGGAATACACTGTCATCCACCCATTCGCGGATATGAGCGATGGCTTTGCGGTTCATCTTCGTCCAAGTCGGAACTGAAGTTCCTTCCGGCTTGGCCTCCTCTCCTACTATTGGCTCATGCAAATCTTTGCAATGGAGAATATCCTCCATTCTCGACTTCCATGTAATCCAATTAGAGTGGTTGAGTCGGATCATGGTACTCCGTGAACTTTCCATTCTAACACCTCACGAACCAAGAGCTCTGATACCACTGTTGGAAAAATTAATAGAATGGAAATAACAACTCCAACCACAAAAGGATAATATGCAAAGAAATAAAACGAGTAAAAGGAAAGTGAACACCAGATATAACGTGGTTCAGCAAAATGCCTACGTCCACGGGATAGCAACAACAAGAACTTCCACTATGATAATGTGGGTACAAGAGATACACAACTTCAAGAACACTACTTGAAGGAAACTCTCTCTCACACTTGTTTTTCTACCTAACAACAACTACACTCTCAACATGTAGTAAAACACTCTTCACTCTCTACTTGGATGAAGATGTTTTTCTCTCTATCTGCAGTTTGGACTCACTGCCTTTACTCTCTCTACACAAGCTGGCCGATAAGAGGATTTTGTGAACTTCTGCCGTTCCTTCTCTTTCTCTCCAGCTCTTTATAAACAAAAAAGAGGTGTGAAAGGAACAGTCACTATTCATTTCCTTTCACTTTCACCTTTTCTCTTTTTGCTTTCACCTTCCATGTTTCCTGCAGCATGCTTTTCCCTTTTGTCTTCCACTTTCTTTATCTTGCTTTCTTTCTTTGCCTCCCACGTTCTTCTTCCTCCAATTAAGGAGGGATGGCCCAACACATATAACTGCTTATGAAAGCTGTTACTTGGATCGGAAGAAAGAGAGATGGAGTGGAGACCAATAATCTTGACGGAGCCGGAGGCCATGGACGTGTTGAGGCAAGTCAAATTAATTGGGGTGAAAATCGATCTAGACGAAGTTTCTCGCGCAAGGGCCATCGAGGCCATCGATTCGTTCCTCAAACAATACGAGGAATGTTTTTGGTCAATAGTGATCGCGGAGATCAGCACAGCGATCAGAGAAGAGCTCCTAAAATCTAGGAATGTGATCGACGTCGAGTTGGTTAGACAAGTTGTTGAGTATCTTTCAAACGGCGGCGTGGAGAAGAAGAAGGAGGAAGGTTTGGAGGAGGAGGATGGTTCGTACGAGGAGGGATTGGAGGAGGAAGATGTGGAAGACGAGGAGGGCTCGGAGGGATTGGGGGAGGAGTTGGAAGATGAAGAAGATTCGGATCAGGAGTCGGATGAGGATTCCGATGATGATGATGTGGAGGCGGTGGCGGAGGGGAAAACAGAGGTGGTGATGGATTATGAGGAGGAGGAGATTGATGATTTTAATGATCCAACAACGAGAGAAGAATGCATGGAGGATCTGTTGCTTGTGTGCAGTCGGATATATGGGATTGAGTATGAAACAAGGCGATGAGGGGGAGATCCTGGATATGATGATTCCCTACATTCGTGGATGCCCTATGTATCGCAAGGGAATCACAATTTTCATGACATGGGTGAGAGAGCATATATATCGATAGGTGTAGCACCCTCAACGATTTGGAGACGGTGAAGAACGCCCTCAAGAGTAGCATTTTTCTAGAGGAATATGAGGACTGGAAAAAAGAGCAGACCATCACCAGTAGGGTGTGTAAACTTCTCTTTTAGTTTATTTGTCTATTATGTTGACCTCGTTGACACAGAATTGCTTTAGCCTTGTAACTTCTCTTCTATTTTATTTCTCAATTCCTAGTTTTCTTATGTTGACCTCTCAGCAGGAAAAGGAGGATAAGGTTGATGTTAAGGACCAAGTTCTGAAACAGGAGGAGGAGGATAAGGCTGATGCTAAGGACCAGGTTCATCAACTGGTAATGCAGAAAACCTTTCCTCTTAAATATGTACTATTAACTATTAAGAACCACAGGCACAAAGCTAAACAAGAAACAACTAATTTTAGTACATTGCTAGGCTTCCTGGCTAGGTTCATATAGTTGTTTTCCTAGGCTTCCTGGCTAGGTTCATATAATTGTTTCTAGGTTGATTAATTCTCGTTATTACCTACTATTTTATCTGCAGACTTTTTTCATCTCATCTCCAAAACCTATTCTTTTTGTGAGGGTGGTAACCAAAGAATGGACCCCAAGTCAAGATCCGCTGGCTATAGTGCGCGCCTAACTGCCTATTTCATTACTTATTAGTGTCTGCACCACCCCTATTCCTTCAAATTTGTTCGGAAACCTCTTAAGGAAGCAAGAATATTTGAGTCTTTTCCCCTCTGAAAAGGTTTACAAATGTCTGATAGATTGACTAATCGCTAATGGCTGTGAGAATGACCATGTGCCTCTTTACTGATGTTGATACTTTTCTGAAGCACTTGCTGGTCTCTTATTGTGCTTTTTGTCTCGCTTTGTGGTTTATAGAGGATTGTTTGTTTTTATTTTGTGGATAGTCCAAAAAATAAGTTGGTATTCATGTATTCATATATCCTAACATCGATGTTAGGATATATGAGTCTTGCGAATTAGAACTTTCAGAATTTTGGTAGCCTAGCTAATCTATTTTGAAGGTGATTTGTTGCTAATAGTTGTTGTGTTATGCTTCTGCGTTTAGTCTTAGTTTTCTTCTTTTTCTTGATCCAGTTAAAGAATAATATCCTACCGATTAAAGAAGAAGGGATTGCTACCCACATGAACCAGATAAAACACTTAAGAAGAGAATTGTTACTTTCTCCTACAAGCCATATGTAGGTTCTTTTATCACATTTTTTGGTTTCCTCTTTAATTTAAATAAATATGGAGTATCTTTCTATTATGCTTTATATGATTTTTTATTTTATTTTACAACTCAGGGAATGTGGAGATTTGATAGAAATTGAAGAATGCGAGACTTTAACCACCTTGAACCTGCCAGAACAAGCAAAAGAAAGTAAGGGCAATGCTTATTCCTGCATCAAAGAAAGTTTGGAAAGGGGTGAAGCTAATAAGAGAAAGCTTGCCCAGATCTAGCCCCAGTATTTTGTTTAGTATGTTCAAGATTGGGAGTTTAATTAGTATGTAATCAGGGCCGGTCCTAAGTTTTTCAAGGTCCTAGGCGAAAAATAACATAACTTGTATATTCATCAATAAGATGAAATGAAAAAAAAAAAGTCTTCAATAATTGAGATATTTAAAGAGAAGCCAAATATAAGTCCACTAAACTTTGAATGTAAATACTTGCATAGAACAATAAAACGTGGAATCAACTTTGTTCCTTCTTGTTTTTCCTTTTCTAACTTCCAATTGCACCTAATATTGAAAATTGAAAACGAATTAGCAGGTTGTTAGAAATCAACAGAACCCAAAAATCAAGTACCCCAATATCAAAATTGAAAAACATCTAATACCTATTTTGATTTGTATGTCAGCCTGCAACGATGGAAAGCCAAAGATTCGTATGAACACCGTAGAAAAACAGAAGCATAGAAAGGAGAAAGAGTGGGTGATGATAAATGATGAGAAGAAATTGAAGGATTGAATAACCAAAGAAACCATTTAAAAGAGAATTTGCTTGATTTCAAGGTTTGGGAGAGAGTAAGAGACGCTAGAATAATGACGCCGTGCGTGCAATTGGAAGAAGAAGAAGAAGAAAAGAATTGCGTCTAGAAATCTGCAATATTATTTTAATGTTCTTTACTTATATTTATACATAACTATATATATATAATTATATATATATATATATATATTAAATTTTATTTAAAAAATATGGTGCCCCCTTCGTTGTTGTGCCCTGTGCGGTCGCCAACGCTGCCCAGCAGCAAGGCCGGCCCTGTATGTAATAGTTTGGAAAAAACCGACTTGAGATATTAACAATGAGAATTATGCTGTTTTTTGTTTGTTTCTCGATTACATGAGAATTTTGCGTTACCTTAACTCCATAACCTCCCTTGTACGTAGTTGTAGGTTGCCTGAAAATCATGTCTATTTCTTCTAAATTTGTTTCCAAGATCATTGTAACATGAGCCATAGGCGTTGGTGTTGCTTTTGGGAGTTGGCATTGCATCTGGCTATAATGCAAACGATCACATTCCAATTATTGCACCCGTCTTTGAGCATTTATCTTTCGGCATGCTTTTGAGCAAGCCATGCATTGTGACTACCAAAAAGTTGAGCTACCAAAAAGAAATTAAGAAGTTGGAGAAAATGATATCATAATGGCTATGCTCAACCATGATCAAATGATTAATTTAACGCTCAGCTCAAAGCTTAGAATTCCTATAGCATAGAATATTTAGAGCAACTCCAAGAGTGTGTTTGGATGAGGGAAAAAATGATGGAATTTAATTGAAAGTGAGGATTTCATAATTCTTAAAAGTCAATTCCCTCATTTGACATTATCAGATTAGAAATTTTAAATTTCTCAGTGGAAAAAAACGAAGGAATTCGTTATTTAAATTCCTCACTTCAATTTCCACTAAAATATGTGTCATTTACGAATTCCTTTGCAGTATTCAATTTTTATTTCCAAAACAAAACTTTTTGGGTTTTTGTCCATTTACCCCATTTCTAGGGATTTTTTTTCCCACTTACCCCATTAAGGCCCCGTTTGGTTGACCGGAATGTTACAGTGGGAAAATGAATTATACTAATTTTTCTTTCAAGAATGGAATGGAATTGATTTAGCATTTCCATTTGTAGTGTTTGGAAGGATTCAAGACTTGAGATTAGAAAATGGTTTGAGAGAATTGATTTGTTAATGATTTTCCAATAATGCCCAATCGAATTAAATATGGAAGATTAAAATGAATGAGTGGAGATAAGAATTATTAATTGACTAGATTTTATGAATGGCTAAACAAGTAAATTTTCAATTCCATTGAATAAATGAATTGAAATACCACACCCTAGATGGTATTTCTATTCCGCCTCTTTTATGGAATTGAACTCCGGTCAACTCATTTATTTTACTTTCCTTTCCAGACTTATGACTTAACCAAACACGACAATTTAATGGAATGAGAAACTATTTCACAATCCAGATTTGATTTCCTGGCTAACAAACGGGGCCTAAGTTTTTTTAAGAATGGAGAGAGAGAGAGAGAGAGAGATTATTAGTGGCATGGGCGTAATTTTATAATTAAGTTAAACCTAAAAGTGTCTTTTTCTCTTACATTGTGTTAGTGGAAACAAAAATTTGTTACTGGGGTAAGTGGGATGATTTTGATCTATTTTGGTGCTTTGTGTTAGGACCAACCCACCTAATTACCTTAAGCCCTATTAGGTATTGGCCCATTAGGCCCAGTAGCCCAGCAGTATTCTTGGAAGGACGTGATGGGTCCGTCCTGTACCACGCGGCCTCTTCTTCTTTCCTGGGCATTGATGATTGATGAATGATGATTAAACTTTGAATTAATTGCCTTTTCCTTGTCTTTATCGTTGCAACCCAACACTTTGGGTCAAGGACCAATAATATATAGAGTTGATATCAGATAGAGCCAGAGAGATGGTGGAGTGGAGACCGATAATCTTGACGGAGCCGGAGGCCAATGACGTGTTAAGGCAAGTCCAATCCAAAGGGGTGACGATCGCTCTAGATGGATTATCTCGCGCAAAAGCCGTCGAGGCTATCGATTCGTTCCTCAAACAATACAAGGAATGCTTTTGGACAATAGTGATCAGCGAGATTACCTTTGCGATCAGAGAAGAGCTCCTAAAATCTAGGAATGTGATCGACGTAAAGTTGGTTAGAGAAGTTGTCGAGTATCTTTCAAACCGCCGCCGCGGCGTGGAGAAGAAGAAGAAGGACGAAGGTTCGGCGGATGAGGAGGGTTCGAGCTCGGAGGAGGGCTCGGGCTCGGGCTCGGGGGAGGGGGAGGAGTCTGAAGATGAAGAAGATTCGGATCAGGATTTGAAAAAGGAAGAGGAATCGGATGAGGAGATAGATGATTTAAAAGATGATCCAATAACGAGACAAGAATGCATCGAGGATTTGTTGGCACTGTCCAGGGAGAAGGGATTGAGTGTGAAAGAAGGCGAGGAGGATGAGATCCTGGATATGATGATTCCCTACCTCCGCGGATGCCTTATGTATACCAAGGGCATCATGTTTTTCCTGAAAAGGGTGAGAGAGCATATCGATAGGTGTAGCACCCTCAACGATTTGGAGACGGTGAAGGCCGCCCTCGAGAGTAGCATTTTTCGTGAAGAATATGAGGACTGGAAAAAGGACAAGAGGGTACGTGTGTACTGATCGATCCTCTTGCTTACTTGTCTTGTAACAGATTCTCTATTCATTTTATGTTTTGTTCACTTCTCCCTCCTTGTAAACTTCTATTTCTCTCTCTATTATCTTTGACACACAACTGCATTAGCCTTGTAACTTTTCTCTTTTATTTTATTTCTCCATTCCTTGTTGTCTTATGTTGACGTCTTTGTCTTTGACACAGGAGGGGGATATGGCTGATGCTGAGGACCAAGTTAATCAACTGGTAATGCACAAATCCTTTCCTCTATTCTTTTTATGTTGTTCACTATGGTGGTGTTGTTTGATCGCTGCAATCTCCGGGGTGTATTTGCTATTGAAGTAGGGTGCTTGTTTTGTTTCTGTTTATGCAATGGCTTGGTTTTGCTTATAAATGAGGGTGTTGGGATTGTGTTGCTCGAACGAGTTGGAATTCATTTTGGTGTATGGAAAATGGGGTTCGTTGTATCAGTTTGTTCTTGGTTTTGTGAGGCCTTGGAGGGAAGTGCATTATCGAAAGGCTCAGAAGAGAGAATGTAGTTTGTCAAGGAGTGGGGAGGCAATTCTTTCCTCCTTTTTTGTTTTGTTTTTTGGCATTTTGATTGTGTGTATGCTTGCGTGAACTCAAAGTGTCATTTTGATTGTGTGTGTACATTGAACGTATTGTTTGACCTAATGAACAAAATGTAGGAACCTTATAAGGAATATCAAACATTAAGTACTGAGTAAGATTTGCAAATTAGTGAAGGACTTGCCCAGTAATGGTTTTAAGGTTTGCAGCCTTTAAAACATGTATTGCAAAATCAACTTAGAAGTAAAGTAATGAGCTGCAGCTTCGAACAAATTGAGAAAGTTATTCAGTGTATATTTGACTGTGCGGTTTGAGTCCCTTTGCTGCTTCCAACTTTTGCAATAAGCGAACATGTCTTATTTTAAATTGTTAGCTAGGGCTCGCCTAGTAATATAAAAATGAGGCATACTTTTTAATCATTTTTGGACATTTGCAGACAATTTCACATTGGAATTTGTGCATCTGGATTGTTTCTCATTCGTGTTAATCTCATCCCTGCCACTAGGTTCTGTCTATTTCATTCTAGAAAGAAAAGAAAAGAAAAGAAAAATGAAACCCCTGTTAGTTGTTACCTACTCTTTTATCTGAAAACCTCCCTCTGATCTGATCTCCAAAACCTATTCTTTCGGCACTTAATATTCTGCTTCTTTAAGTGCTGAAAGAGGTTTGCGGGCTTTAGTGCCTCCTTCGGCACTTAATATTGTGTCTGCGCTGCCCTTTTCCCTCCAAATTTATTGGGAAATCTTTGAAGAAAGCAAGATTTGACTCTTTTCCCCTCTGTAAATGAGATTTGGTTTACAAATTTTTGATGGAGTGAGTGATGTTGGTACTTTTCTGAAGCACTTTGCTGGTCTTTTATTGTGTGCTCTTTGTCTCGATTATGGTTTATAAAAGACCGTTTGCTTTATTTGGCGGGTGGTTCACAAAGATTGTTGGTATTCATGTATTTGACGGGATGTTTGAATATACGAGTTTTGCAAATGAGATTTTTCAGAACTTTGGCAGCCTAGCTATAATATTTTTGAGGTGATTTGTTGCTAATTGTTGTTGTGTTATGCTTCTGCAGTTCTGCATTTAAGCTTAATTTTCTTCTTTTCTTTTTGCCTGATCCAGTTAAAAAAGAATATGGGACCAACTGAAGAAGAAGGGATTGCTGCCCCCGTGAACCAGATAGAAGAAGAAAAAAGGTGAGTTGTTACTTTTCTCCTTCAAGCCATAGATTCCTTTATCACCTTTTTCGGTGTCCTCTTGTCATTTAAATAAAATCTGGAGTATCTTTTCTTCTGCTTTATATGATTTCTGATTTTATTTTACAACTCAGGGTATGTAGAGATATAACGGAAGTTGAAGAAAAGGAGACTTTGACCCCCTTGAACCTGCCAGAACAAGCAAAAGAAAGTATGGGCAATGCTTATTCCTGCATCAAAGAAAGTTTGGAAAGGGGTGGAGCTAATAAGAGAAAGCTTGCTCAGATCTAACCCGGGTATTAGTTTGTTTAGTATGTAGAGGATTTGGGAGTTTAGTATGTAATAGACCGACCAACGAGATATTAACAAATGAGAATTATGTGCTTTCTTTATTTTGTTTTCCGTTTACTTGTGTTACCTTAACACCCGAACCTCCCTTGCAGTTGTAGATTCTTATTTGTTTCCAAGATTGGGCAAAGGTTCACTGTAACCTGCAGTGTACGCGTTGGTGTTGTTGCCTTTGGAGTCGGCACTGCATCCAGGTGTATATGCAAAGGACGCATTGACACATTCCAGTTGTTGCATCAGTCTTTGATCATTTATATTTCGGCATGCTTTTTAGTGAGCCATGCATTATGACATTATAATGCATTACTAAAAATTTGAACTACCAAAAGAAATTAAGAAGTTGGAGAAAATGATATCATAATGGCTTTGCTCAACCATGATCAAATGCTTTAAAGCTCAGCTCAAAGCTTAGAATTGCTACAACAGAGAATATTTAGAGAAACAAAATTGACTAGTTACATATGTTGTGACAATAATAAATGATAATAATCTAATGCTCAAAAAACTTATCAGATCAAACAATAATTCAGACCCCCTCCTAAAAGCATCCCTTCTCATCAGAACTGCTGTGCAAACTGTCAACTGTATAAATTGTCTTTCCAGGCGGAGTGAACTTTGCCGATTTCCAGAAACTTTTTCTTGTGCTTTCCAAAAATTGCGCATGGACTTGATCACTTATTGAAGAAATAACTTCCTCAATCTATCAGCAGCAGCGGCTGCTCTTTTATTCGTCGGTTCAAGAACATGTGCATATTTAAAGTCTGCAGGATAATACAACTGATGAGAAATATTTTACTCCAAGCCAGAATATATCTATGTATCCGGCTCATATTATTTCCATTACAATTCTACAGGCTTTTTTTTCCTTGTTAGATATGGAACAGCATTAGAAGTGTTAAATAATTAATAAAGAAGCCAAACTGACCTTCAATTGCCTCCTTATAGTACCCAAGCACCTCCCTTGCAGTGCCTCTTCGAAAATAAGCCTTCACATTCTGAACAACCATAAAGTAAACTCAGCAAAAGAAAAG